>NW_026652288.1:100705249-100754799 GCF_009828535.3 Hylobates moloch | reverse complement strand
GATATTGATTCTTCCAACCCATGAGCATGGAATGTTCTTCCATTTGTTTGTATCCTCTTTGATTTCATTGAGCAGTGGTTTGTAGTTCTCCTTGAAGAGGTCCTTCACATCCCTTGTAAGTTGGATTCCTAGGTATTTTATTCTCTTTGAAGCAATTGTGAATGGGAGTTCACTCATGATTTGGCTCTCTGTTCGTCTGTTGTTGGTGTACAGGAATCCTTGTGATTTTTGTACATTAATTTTGTATCCTGAGACTTTGCTGAAGTTGCTAATCAGCTTAAGGAGATTTTGGGCTGAGACAATGGGGTTTTCTAGATATACAATCATGTCATCTGCAAACAGGGACAATTTGACTTCCTCTTTTCCTAATTGAATACCCTTTATTTCCTTCTGCCTGATTGCTCTGGCCAGAACTTCCACATAATGGTAAAGGGATCAATTCAACAAGAAGAGCTAACTATCCTAAATATATATGCACCCAACACAGGAACACCCAGATTCATAAAGCAAGTCCTGAGTGACCTACAAAGGGACTTAAACTCCCACACAATAATAATGGGAGATTTTAACACCCCACTGTCAACATTAGACATATCAACGAGACAGAAAGTTGACAAGGATATCCAGGAATTGAACTCAGCTCTGCACAAAGGGGACCTAATAGACATCTACAGAACTCTCCACCCCAAATCAACAGAATATACATTTTTTTCAGCACCACACCACACCTATTCCAAAATTGACCACATAGTTGGAAGTAAAGCTCTCCTCAGCAAATGTAAAAGAACAGAAATTATAACAAACTGTCTCTCAGACCACAGTGCAATCAAACTAGAACTCAGGATTCAGAAACTCACTCAAAACCGCTCAACTACATGGAAACTGAACAACCTGCTCCTGAATGACTATTGGGTACATAATGAAATGAAGGCAGACATAACGATGTTCTTTGAAACCAACGAGAACAAAGACACAACATACCAGAATCTCTGGGACACATTCAAAGCAGTGTGTAGAGGGAAATTTATAGCACTAAATGCCCACAAGAGAAAGCAGGAAAGATCCAAAATTGACACCCTAACATTACAATCAAAAGAACTAGAAAAGTAAGAGCAAACACATTCAAAAGCTAGCAGAAGGCTAGAAATAACTAAAATCAGAGCAGAACTGAAGGAAATAGAGACACAAAAAACCCTTCAAAAAATTAATGAATCCAGGAGCTGGTTTTTTGAAGGGATCAACAAAATTGATAGACCGCTAGCAAGACTAATAAAGAAGAAAAGAGAGAAGAATCAAATAGATGCAATAAAAAATGAAAAAGGGGATATCACCACCGATCCCACAGAAATACAATCTACCATCAGAGAATACTACAAACACCTCTATGCAAATAAACTAGAAAATCTAGAAGAAATGGATAAATTCCTTGACAAATACACCCTCCCAAGACTAAACCAGGAAGAAGTTGAATCTCTGAATAGACCAATAACAGGTTCTGAAATTGTGGCAATAATCAATAGCTTACCAACCAAAAAGAGTCCAGGACCTGATGGATTCACAGCCGAATTCTACCAGAGGTACAAGGAGGAACTGGTACCATTCCTTCTGAAACTATTCCAATCGATAGAAAAAGAGGGAATCCTCCCTAACACATTTTATGAGGCCAGCATCGTCCTGATACCAAAGCCTGGCAGAGACATAACCAAAAAAGAGAATTTCAGACCGATATCCTTGATGAACATTGATGCAAAAATCCTCAATAAAATACTGGCAAACCAAATCCAGCAGCACATCAAAAAGCTTATACACCATAATCAAGTGGGCTTCATCCCTGGGATGCAAGGCTGGTTCAACATACGCAAATCAATAAATGTAATCCAGCATATAAACAGAACCAAAGACAAAAACCACATGATTATCTCAATAGATGCAGAAAAGGCCTTTGACAAAATTCAACAACCCTTCATGCTAAAAACTCTCAATAAATTAGGTATTGATGGGATGTATCTCAAAATAATAAGAGCTATCTATGACAAACCCACAGCCAATATCATAATGAATGGGCAAAAACTGGAAGCATTCCCTCTGAAAACTGGCACAAGACAGGGATGCCCTCTCTCACCGCTCCTATTGAACATAGTGCTGGAAGTTCTGGCCAGAGCAATCAGGCAGGAGAAGAAAACTTTCTTAAAAAAATGATTTGCATTTTGTTTTCTTAATTCTCATGTCTGCCTCCTGGACAACATGAGAAACTATTTGAGACTCTCAGCTTGCTTGTAAGAGTTTAGACACAGTGTGGTTAAAAACAGCAACAACAACAAAAACCCCAAAAACTCATTGGCTTTCTCTTGATTAGTTTTTGTTTGTTTCACATCTATGCATCATACTGCCCTTGCTTACATCTAAACAAATTTATTTAGTCAATTAAAGTTTGGAAGTTCAACCTCAATTTTGTTTACAATCTGTGCTGGCACAGATATATTGCCAAAATAACTTTACAGTGAAAGAATATTAATGGCTAGCTTACTCTGTGATAGCTGACCAAATCAGTCTACATACCACCCTTTACAATATGGGGAGGAGAAGATACAGTTTAATCTACATAACATTGTTGGTGCTTAAGATAAAGCTGTCTTATAAGATAAAATGAATAATATTGCTTAAACTATTAAAAAAAATTAAGGGGCCGGGCATGGTAGCACTTGGGAGGCCGAGGCGGATCATCTGAGGTCAGGAGTTTGAGACCAGCCTGACCAACATGGAGAAACCCTGTCTCTACTAAAAATACAAAATTAGCTGGGTGTGGTGGCACATGCCTGTAATCCCAGCTACTTGGGAGGCTGAGGCAGGAGAATCAGTTGAACCCAGGAGGCAGAGGTTGCGGTGAGCTGAGATCGCCCCATTGCATTCCAGCCCGGCGACAAGAGCGAAACTCTGTCTCAAAAAAAAAATAATTAAAAATAAAAAAAATAAAAAAGGCCAGGCCCAGAGGCTCACACCTGTAATCCCACCACTTTGGAATACTGAGGTGGTGGTGGAGGGGATCAGGCTTAAGCCTAGGAGTTTTGAGACCAGCCTGGGCAACATGGTGAAACCCCATCTCTACAAAAAATACAAAGATTAGTCAGGAGTCGTAGCATGTGTCTGCAGTCACAGCTACCTGGGAGGCTGAGGTGGGAGGATTGCTTGAGCCAGGGAGATCAAGGCTTCAGCGAGTTGTGATTGCACCACTGCACTCCAGCCTGCAGCAAGACCACGTCTCAAACAAACAACAAATAAAAAACCCCAAACCCCCAAAACAGAAATGAAACAAAACAAGTGAACTATTGAAAAAAATTTAAACCGACAATAAAACAGACCAAGTTGAGCAATATGCCTGTAATGCTAAGCTTGCTAAGGAGTAACTCAAATGTTTGTAAATAAAGATTAGTTGCATGGTAATGCCAGAAGATGTTCTCATGTATTTATAGCAGTTATGAACACAAATGTGTTATAATAAATAAAGATTAAAACTGCTTTCATCATCTCATGTTTATTAACTTTGGAAAAGTTGAACCATATGCAAGCATCTTGAGCCTTTAGGCAGAAGGGGTAGTATCATTCAGAACGCTTTTTATACTTTTTCCTTTTAGAAGATTCCATTAAGTTATTTTTTCATAATTTGGTTTAAGAAAGTTAATTCCCTAAAGCTATGAACAGATTAAAGGTACAACTTGACAGACATTTTGTAGTGTGTGTAAATTTTAGGACAACATAGCCAGGAACTAACATCCTCATATGAAATTTGATTATGTAATTGACACTAGAACCCAGAACTCCATATACATATATTCATTTGCTCTATAAAGCTTCATACAGAAGCAAAGAGAAAAAAGTAATGCATTATTTTGAAACAAAACAAAAAAGTCCCTTCAAGTTGAAATATAGTTGGATTAGTAATACCTAATGCATTGGATAAATAAGTGAGATGACTTGTCATGTTCTTAACAAAAATTCTGTCTTAATTTACTGCTATGTTAAAAGAAAAGCCCCATTATTTAGTATATTGCTGACTTATTTTCTACTCTGAATGAAGTAGTGGTAAAAATTAAAATATGAAATAAAACAGAGTTATAAGTGGAAAAAACATTTTCTTTCCTTCATAGAAATTGTGTGTACATTATATTAGGAGAAAACACATTACACATGAAACTATAGCATAAATCACTATATTGTGACTTCTTATTTTAATTAAGTTGGATTTCATAGTCTAATTTTGAATTAAAGAATAAAGAATGGAGGAAATCAATTGCATAATCCAACTTCCAATATTTACCATGAGAAAGTTTTAGGCTAAAGTAGGTTTTAATACCTTCTGTCAAAGCACAAAGCGGAACCCGGTTGTATTAGAAGCTTACAAATATCCAAATGTGAATACAAGGAAAGAAAGAGCTTCTAAGCAATAGGAAACCTTTCTATAGTTCATCACAAGGTTGGGGAAAGGCAGACAAGGCTATCATAACTTCTTAAATAATTCTTTCAAATCATGAGTCCTCCAGGATACTTTGCTATGTGCTATTGCTAGCTTTCTAACACAAGTTTATGAAAAACAGAATTGGTTAGATATCCCAAAATTCACTTCTCTTGGCTACAGCCCTTTACTACAATAAAAAAAATTATTTACTATTTTTCCTAAATTAATTTTGAAGACTTTCAATTTGAAAAATGTCCAGAAAAACTAAGAAGTTACATACAAAACCAATATATATATTCTAAGTACACATGTTCATTTCTTTCACCTCTTTTAAACTTTATCTTTAAAAAGCACATTGGATAACTGAAAAATTAGTCCTTTATAAAGGTCAATTTCTTAGTTTAACTCTTTTTCTAATGTATTTTTGTTATGTTTCTTTGAGTTTATTTTATTCTTTGGATCATACAAGTCCATTAATTTTTAGTTAAGATTAGCAATTGCCCATTTCTCTGCTCTTCCTTTAAAATTAAGACAGCTTCTCACAACACTCTCTTTTTATGCTAAAATAAGCCTTTGCTCTACTGGCCAAAACTTTTTCCTCCCACGTATCAGACAGTGATTTTTAGGGTTTACAAAGGAAGTGTTTTTCAGATGCTTAATAAACATCTGCTAAGTAACTTATGATGAATCTCTGTTCCATAGAAAGTGTTTTTGTGTGTTTTCAAAGTATATCCAATGCACAATGGGCCTATGTGTCCAAGCTACAGTAACATCATAGTTATTACTGAGAACTGAGTTTTCTACAATACCAAAACTTATGTTTTAATAAGTCATTCAAAACTAATCTGAATGATTTTAAAGAAATCATTCTCAAAATCATTATGTTCTTCAATTGGCTTATTAAGGATCATAAGACAATTGAAGCCAAATAAGCCAATATATGAAACACAATAAACAGTTTCTTAGATGAATCCAAGATATCAAAAAGATCACATTGTACTATGCTGAAATGTACTGAGCTAAAATGATGTGGGCTTAGCTGGTCCTAACCTGTTCTGGTGGTTTACTACCTGGTGGTAATTCTCTGACTTCCTTCCTACTTCCATTTTTACTTCTGTGTGAACTTACTCCGCTCCTAATGAGACAGTACTGCTCCTAACTATCAGAATTTAGAAAAATGGTAAGTTTTTAGGGGACAAGGGATATCTAAGTTTGACAAATGAGTAGTGTCCTTCACTTTCTTAATTCTAAGTCAATATGCTCATTGGGGCTGTGTTTTATTTTTCTGAACATGATTGAAACTTGAATATGAAAAGAGAAGCCTAATTTCATTTATTACCAATCAGGCTGTTGGAAAAACGGAATACGGGGAAGTGAAAGTACTCAACAGAAAATATACAAAATTGCCTTTCCTTATTCCCCAATAATGGACAGATTATACCTAAATTTTACAGAAGAAAATCTGTCTTTTGTTATTATTCTTTGACTACAAACATGTGCGTGATAAATCCATACAGAAGGCATTTCACTGTATTGTGTATTTAATTATTATTTTTAAAAGTGGGGTTTAAGGGAAAGTTCACCATTCTTGAATAATTAAAATGTATAATTTTAAAATGTACGTGCATCAAAATGATTTACACAATTTAATTGAAGCTGTAACAATGCTGTGATGTGATGGACTGAAGTTCAAGCTTTGGAAAGGATTTGCAGAAGGTAAGTTCCTTTAAAGTTTAATCATTAAGAAGTGTGAATAATTTCAGTGAAGCATCTTCCATATTTCTGTGACATTTCACCCAAGGAAGTTGCATCTGCAAAAATGAAAGTTGAGATTGTTAAAGCTAATGAGAACTCTGTAGATCAGGTGGAAGTCCATCAACTTCACTTGAGAAAAGTTAAATCTTTAACTACATGCTGCTTCATTATAGCCTTTATTTACATGGCAATTTTTTATTTTGAAGATAATAATGTAAAATAATTTCAGTTCAAGATGCATTAAAAAGAATATTTTAAACATATAAGCTAGGTGCTTATACTCAAGTTTTAATAAAAATTATAAAAAGTCTTTTTCACAACTCCTTTCTTCAAGTACCAACTATATTCTATTTTGCTTGAGTTTTTAATCTTTGTTCAAAGGATATTGCCGTGACAAACAAAAGAAGGACAAAGAAAACCTGAATACTACTTTCTGTTTATTATAACACTTTGAAAGTTGTATATTTTGCACATTCTACCAAGAATCCAACCATATATTGCCATTTAAACAAGATTTCCGCTGTATTTGAGTTATATTAATTTATTTGAATGATGGTATGTCAATATAAATCTAAAATAAAAATTTTCAGTATAATTCAGCAACATGTGTCTCACATTATTGGAAGAAAAGTCTTAATAGATATGCCACCAAGTGGTAGCAAATTAATGGTCACATTTCTTTTCTTTTTTCTTTTTTTTTTTTTGAGATGGAGTTTGCCCAGGCTGGAGTGCAATGGTGCACGACCTCAGCTCACTGCAACCTCCGCCTTCCGGGCTCAAGTGATTCTCCTGTCTCAGTGTCCCGAGTAGCTGGGATTATAGGCCCATGCTACCATGCCAGGCTAAATTTTTGTATTTTTAGTAGAGACGAGGTTTCACCATGTTCACCAGGCTGGTCTCAAACTCCTGACCTCAGGTGATCCACCCGCCTCGGCCTCTCAAAGTGCTCGGATTACAGGCGTGAGCCACCGCGCCTGGCCAATAGATTTCTAATTTTATCAGGTTGACATTCTGATTTCAATGGCACAGACCTAGAACTTGCTAATTTCATCTAGAGAAGCTAGGAGAATTTAGACAAAATACTTCTTTGAATTTGAGTTCCTTAGCGCTAAAGTCTACTAAAAACTCAAAACTTTGGGACACTATATTAGTGATTTCAGAAAGCCATTGCATAAATACCGAATTATCATCCTTTCAAAAATACATATCAGAGAAGAAATTAGTGTTTGGTCTGGTAACTAGTGATGGAAATAAAAATATTTTACCCAAAATATACTTCTTTGACGTATTTTGAAGTGGCTCCATAAAGCTGTTTTTTGTGGGGGGATTTGCATTAATGCAGCCAGCCCTCCTCTTGTCTAGATCTAGGGAAGATTAACTGAGAGTCTAATGCTTTTAGGGGTCTGAAAAGAAATATTTGCCATCTATTCTCTCTGGGGGCTGCTGGGTTTTATCTACATAGCAAGACTACTTTTGCTAGCCAAGCCTCTTTCTCCCTGCCATAACCTCTCTTGCCACTAAAACCTGTTTTTGGCCGTGCTCTGAGCCTGCATTCTTTCTGTAACCTCAAGATAATATATAATTTTTTGTACGCCATTAGTAGATGGCTCTTCATTCTGAAGGCTCCCCTGTATACACATTAAATAAATTTGTATCCATTTCTCCTTTTAATCTTACATCTGCCACATGTCAGTGATTTTCAGCAAACCTTCAGAGGGACAAAGGTTAAAGTTAGCCCTTGGCACCTTCAGTTGGGTGCAGTGAGCAGGGAGATTAAAACTTCACCCCCCTGGAAGTCACAGTTACGAGAACCCAAGACCTAATTTGCTGGCAAAAAGAGTAAGAATTTCTTACCAGAAAAGCTCCTGGCCTCTCTCTCTCTCTCTGTGTGTGTAATCTGGTCAGGTGAATGGTAAAAATCACTGTTTACTCTGCACAATTTTGATTAATGCGAGACAAAGATTGATGTGACTTTGATGTGACTTCACTTGGGGTATAGTGTCTCTAGTGTACTTTTTGGTACTTTGTGGTATGAATATTCATATTATTTGATCTCTTTCCTCCCAGAAATAGTCTTTTCCGTTGTCTCTGTCTTTCTGTGTTGTTCATAAAGAGGGATACCAAATAAAGTTCCCTCTTGTTCAGTTTTATGTCCTGGAGAGCTTGACATCTGACTAAGTGGGAGCATTCTTTCCTGGTCTCCACCACCCGAAGGGCATGGTTTTTGGATCGCATCAGGTGGTCATCCTAAAAATGCCTGGGAACGCAAGACTTTTTTTGTTACTAATCTCCCAAGCTCGGGGGCGGGGGTTTGTCCTAAGAAGTCCCGTCCATAAGGAGCTTTTGTTTTCTCAGTCCTTGTTGCCTGGTTAATGCTGGGAAAGTCCAATCCCAGGAGGGGACACCTGGTGTCACAGATGAACATAACTGTGACTGGCACCCCCCTCACAAATTTGTGGGTTCCTTAATATCTGTGGCAACAAGAGTCTTTTGCTCTCTTAGCCCGTTTCTGGGAGTGAGATTTTTGGTGGGGGAATCTTTGGCATTGTTTTTCTCTATGCCCTAAAATTACATTCTGGGCTTCACATGAAGAGGCTTTTGGATTGAGCTGTTACTGGAATAAGTACACCACTGGAAACCCTAATTGTTGGTGGCCAGAAGACGGATCCTTTAAGTTAGACTAAAATTCCTAAATTAAAAAAAAAAAATTAGAGATATCTTACACCAAACAATTGATGAGAAGATTAAATTAAAAGAAGGATACATAGGTCGGGCACTGTGGCTCGCCCCTGTAATCCCAGCACTTTGGGAGGCTGAGGTGGCGGATCATGAGGTCAAGAGATCGAGACCATCCTGGCCTACATGATGAAACCCCGTCTCTACTAAAAATACAAATGTTAGCCTCGCATGGTGGTGGGTGCCTGTAGTCCCAGCTACCCCGGAGGCTGAGGCAGGAGAATCGCTTGAACCGGGGAGGTGGACGTTGCAGTGAGCCGGGATTGTACCACTGCACTCCAGCCTGGTGACAGAGCAAGACTCTGTCTCAAGAAAAAAAAAAAAAAGAAGGATACATAATAGGGTCATAGCTGGCCTTCAAAATTCTCTTGACTAAATTAAAGAGCAAAAATTTGACCTAAAACATTTAAAATCCTTTGTAAGAGATTGCCTGAGGGAATAACAATAAAAGCCATCCTGCCCTGTGGTCTAATAGTTAAAAGTCCATGCTTTCAGCATCAAGGCCTGGCTTTGATACCCAGTCAGGGGGCCCTATTGGTTTGACATTTGTGTGACTTTTGACTTTTTGGGGGTGGTCATTTATTTCTTTGGAGACACCTCATACATCCTTGGTTAAGTCAGAACCTTGGTTAAGGCTTATTAATTTTTACCAGGGAGTGTATTTTGGTTAAAAAAAAAAAATCAAAAGTCCAGGCACAGTGGCTCATGCCTGTAATCCCAGCACTTCGGGAGGCCAAGGTGGGTGGATCATGATGTCATGAGTTCGAGACCAGCCTGGTCAATATGGTGAAACCCGTCTCTACTAAAAATACAAAAATTAGCTGGGGGTGGCGGTGCGTGCCTGTAATCCTAGCTACTCGGGAGGCTGAGGCAGAAGAATCTCTTGGACCTGGGAGGTGGAGGTTGCAGTGAGCTGAGACGGTGCTACTGCACTCCAGTCTGGGGGACAAAGCGAGAGTCTGTCTCAAAAAAAAAAAAAAGAAAAAAAAAGATTGTTTTCCCATTTACTTTCACTTCTCCCTACTTCTCCTTCCTCTTTGCCATTTTTGGTACCACAGGAAAAGGTCTAGAGAAGACTTCTAACAGCTCACACTCCTTAAGGCACTCAGAAGAAGGTTACTCAGAGTACTCTTACTCCTTTCTGGGAGCCTTCTTTCCTTGCAGTTTTAAGCATCATAGGCAACCTCCTCAGGTCTAAAACTCTGCTCTCTTTTGTATTGTGTTACCTGATCGCCTTGGCTTTTGACCAGAAATTATTTGGTATTGTGAGAGAACTTGACCTTGGTGTATGTAATGGCTAGGCAAGAGTAACAGTGTTAGACACGGCCAAGTATAGTTGTTTCCAGTAAATGCTTGTTACTACAGGGGGCTATTCATTTGCACATTAGATAAACAACGGTGCAGTTTAAACACCTAGGAAAATGTATTGGCAGCAAAGTGCCCAAAGTGTGTGGCCTGGTCTCCATGGTGCCTTCCTCTTTTCGGGGGACCTGGGATTCAGTGAAAGCCTTGATTTTTTTTTTTTAATTATACTTTAAGTCCTGGGATACATGGGCAGAACGTGCAGGCTTGTTACATAGCTATACATGTGCCGTGGTGATTTACTGCACCCGTCAACCTGTCATCTAGGTTTTAAGCCCTGCATGCATTTGGTGTTTCTCTTAATGCTATCCCTCCCCTTGCCCCCTACGCCCCGACGGGCCCTGGTATGTGATGTTCCCTTCCCTGTGTCCATGTGTTCTCATTGTTCAACTCTCAGAAACCCTTGATTTTGAAACATCTAAATGCTTTGCCCTTTAACTGCATCCACTTTTTTCATATTTAAATTATTAGGCCCTATAAACTAAAAATACTTTGTTAGGCTTATTCCTTAATGAGTTCTGTCCTGACCTCAGTGGTCCACTTGAAAAACACAGACTAAATTAAAAGCTACCTATCTAAATGAGATTGCTCTCCTTATGCAATCTTACGGTTAATTCCTAAGGAATCTTGGCACTCATTTTTAATCTTCCTTTGACATACTCAAGCTTCTCGAAAAATCAAATTCTCTCTGTGCTTTGAGATATAAATTTGCTACCTGTTTTCTCTGAAACTCGAAACGGATACTCCAGATAAGCCTTAAATTTTTCCATTTACAGAGGCAGAGTTTCAGTCTGTCTTTTTAGACTAGTGAGTTTTACCTGCCTTATGGCTAAAATTCTAAAATCCAAACAATAAAGTCTTCGTGTGCAGATGTGTTTGCTATACCTTGTGTCTCTCTATACATACATGTATATGTATATATGTATTTATAGCTATACATGTTTGATATTGTCTACACATGGTACCATATTAATTTAAAAATAAATGAGTACTTATAAATTAAGACCAAATGCTTTTCAAGTTCATGTGATTTTAGCAATCTTTGAGAAATAAAGACAGTTTTAAAATTATTGGTAAAATAATATTGAAATGTTGTCTTCATAATTTTAATTTAGACATTTTTGTCTGAGTCTATTGATCAGGCAGGTTTATGGCCAAAAAACTGTTGCTTGATATTTTTGATACTTGATTAATTTGTTTCCGAATCTGTGTATCTTGATTTGAGTCTTTCGATTCAGAGGTCTAGACAGATGCCCATGATGAGGCTGGGGGATAACACCTGGTCCATCTCTCCTATCCCAGTTATGCCTCCCCTGCTGGGAGATTAGATTCTCTCCTATCTCAGTTATGCCTCCCCTGCTGGGAGATGCTGAGAGAAATTAGATTCTCCAGGCATTGACTCACGCCTGTAATCCCAGCACTTTGGGAGGCCGAGGCGGGTGAATCACAAGGTCAGGAGATCGAGATCATCCTGGCCAACATGGTGAAACCCCGTATCTACTAAAAATATATTTTTTAAAAAGTAGCTGGGTGTGGCGGCACACGCCTGTAGTCCCAGATACTCGGGAGGCTGAGGCAGGAGAATCGCTTGAATCCGGGAGACAGAGGTTGCAGTGAGCCGAGATCGTGCCACTGCACTTCAGCCTGATAAAAGAGTGAGACTCCGTCTCAAAAAAAAAAAAAAATTCATACGAAAATGAGTTCCCTGTATAATTTGTTTAACATAACTTGTTGTGGTTGAACTAAAAAATGTTGAAATGGGTGATAATCAAGGGTGGTAAAGGTATATGTGGAAACCAATCAAACTTAATTAATTTTATCTCACTGTCATAATGTTCTCAGAACATCAAGAAACTGGAGGACTCAAAGAGTTACTTGGTTTTTAAATAGCAATTAGCTAGTTTCTACTCAAATATAATGTGGCAATTTTTAACAACCTTGAAGAGTGACCATACTTGGTAAATCTCTAGCTACGAAGAAATAATGCTCAATCTGTTTTGAAGATGATGCTGATTAAAAGGCAGTGTTCTTGGCAGTATTTGGTAAGTTCTCTTGTATCTATAGACATTCATTAACTGCAGAGGTTCATTAAACAACTCCATGATAATGAAATTTATTTTAACTGAATGATTTTGAGAATGAGAGAGTTGAGATAAAATACTGACTATTTATTGTGGTTTTAGAGCATGAAGAGGAGGGAAAAAATGGGGTGATTTAAATTAAGACAAGATCAGGGCTAATGTGATACTTTTGGGGCCTCTAAATTATTGGTCTAAGGATTATCTCGAGAGAAGCAGAAGGCAGAATTCCCTCTTCTCTAGCCTCAGATTGTTAAAGCAGTTCCAGTTTGTCTTATTTGTTAGGGAGCGGGGATGCACCTTCTATAAGCCCTATTGGAAGAAAACATATTGCTAAGATTTCACCTTCCAAAAACATTTATTTAGTGTGTAAAGGATATGTATGATTAAATGCTGTGTTTAACATATCCACTCAGGCTGCAACCTTTCTGGATTTTAATTCTGTGTGTATCACTTATACTCTATGTGGCACTGTAAGTTAATATTTCTAACCCTTCCATTTATTTGTATAATAATAATATTAACTAATACTTATTAAGAAATTAACATGTCAGGTACTATTATAAGTGCTTAATATGTATCTATTTAATCCTCAGGACAATGCTCTATGGTAGAAATTATCATTCTAATTTAATGAAGGGGTGTTTGAGAATTTAAATAAGTTCCCATAACTAACAAATACTGATAGATGACCTGGGATTTGAACCCATAAAGCCTGATCTCTTTAGCTGGCACTTTTAACCCTTATACTCAATGCTTCTCAAGATATTGGAGACAGTGATAGTACTGCTTTATGAAATAAAATGATTAAGTGAAGCAATGCACGTAAAGTGCCAAGTATAAGGCCTGGAACGGAGTAAATTTGCAGAACTGTAATGTAAACTATCACTTGCATGCATTGTGTATCCAATATATTGTAGGCCCA
This sequence comes from Hylobates moloch, assembly GCF_009828535.3. Classification (NCBI taxonomy): domain Eukaryota; kingdom Metazoa; phylum Chordata; class Mammalia; order Primates; family Hylobatidae; genus Hylobates; species Hylobates moloch. Next base: position 100,741,490 of record NW_026652288.1, on the reverse strand, counting down.
CTACAAACATCTAATTTAATCTTCATAATACCACTACATTATTATTTAAATGTACAAGCTGTAGAAAAATAAACTGTCTTAACAGAAACAAGATAATGAATGGATGAAAGAATCAGGATTTAGATAAAGTGTTTTGATTCCATGGCTAATGCTCTTTCTGCTGTGCATTTTCTCTCCTATGCTCCACGTTATCATCATTCTAATAATGTACTTATTGACAACAAAATGATGTGTATCACTTGAATGTGTCTTCTTCATAACACAAGGATTGTTATATATTTATGAAGGTGACTTAATATATTGACTAGAACTTTAACCTTTGTCTGCATATTAATATTCAACGGTTAATTACATAGAAGTCTGAAAACAACTAAATCATTAATTTTGGAGAGTGAAGCAGAACTAGGACATTCTTTTGCTTTTTAAATGTCATTTAAGTTATTTAACATTAATATACTATACTAATTGAATACATAAATGATCGAAAAAGTGAACCGATAAGCTAGGAAATCAAAAGGGGGATTTATAAGCAAGAATGGATTGATTAGTCCATTGTGAAATGTTAATCAAATGCCTGCATATACTGTTACTTATTCAAATTGTACTCACAGTTGGAATCAATTAGCCTCTGGAATTTGAAAGCCGGTTTCTACCAATCCGATCCACGGGGATGCCAAATCGCCTTTTTGGATGATCTACTACTTTCCTGAAACAAACCAAGGAGGACATTTTTAAGCTAAAAAGTGCAAGTTATTGATCATTATTTTTGTTCTTTTATTTTATGTAGATCTGGGGGCTTTCTTTGGGAGTTGGAATAACCATGATAGTTCCCACTCACCGGTACCCACTATGTGCCAGACACTATCTCATATTTTCAACATCTGTGGGAGTAGATATTATTAGATATTATTAGCTCCATTTTACATATGAGGAAACTGAGGCTTAGAGAAGTTAACTTATCCAGATTCAAATAGACCAAACCAAAAGCCAGGTCTTATCAGCATACTAATCTGCCAACTAAGTGCTTTAGTTTGAGAAAATCCCTTCCCCCTTCAAATTTTCTTTTTCTGTTATTTGGTGAAGATTAAACTGGATCAGCAGTTTTTCACAAACTTTGCTTCAGAATAGCCCATCTAAAGAAGGATGATAGTGGGAGAGGAAAGAGTATGATGCTGAGACTGAATGTGGAGGTAAATTTCCCTCTCACGTCTTCCCTTAGACTCCGCCCAGAGAAGCTTTGTATGTGATGGCCGACATTTGCTTATATTCTCTTTGTTAAATACTGTTTGAAATAAATTAAACATCTTCATTTTTAAAATGAAGTATAAAAAATCCACACAGTAGTACCAAAGTTCTAATATAACTTCCAGCTTATATTTTCTAAAAATTACCCCTTTAAAAATAAGATGCATTTTAGAAACTTTTCAATTTGATTTGCTAATATTATCATCACTTAGTTCTATCAAGCCAAAATCCTAACAAGAGAAGATCCAGAACTTTGACTATTTAACTTTCACTGGCCTTGGAGTTAAGAGAAGTGTGAATATTTATGAAGAAAGAGACGGCAGGGAGAGTCTAAGAAGCCTGTGTAAATCAGTGATTTATCTCACAGAAAAGGTCACTGGCTTATAAAAGTGTTAGGCTTATTGTTGACAAAATATACATGTAGAAAAGAGGGCAAAAAGGAGGCCATATTATAAAAATATTAGACATATATAGATTTTAAGTGTAATAAATTCGCAGGCCAAGAAACAGAACATTGCCAACAGACAAACACTTTTGTAATGAGAAATAAAAGGTTATTCTCCCACCAAATGTAAGGATTTCTGCTGGAGTACAGTAGTGTGATCATGACTTACTGCAGCCTCAACCTCCAGGGCTCAAGTGATCCTCCCACTTCAGCCTCCCAAGTAGCTGGGACTATAAGTGTGTACCACCATGTCTGATTACTTTTTTCGAATTCTTTGTAGAAATGGGAGTCTCGCCATGTTGCCCAGGCTCATCTCAAACTCCTGGGCACAAGCAATCCTTCATCTTGGCGTCCTGAACTGCTGGGATTAAAGGTATGAGCCACCATGCCTGGCTTGCTTCAATTTTTTGACCAATAATGATATACTTCATTGCTTGAAAATCTCAGTGATGTAGGACTTAGTATCTAACAAGACAACTTAATTTTCAGCAGTTTAAACAGTCAAGAAAATATTTGCTTCAGAACATTTTCAATAGCTTCTTTAGTTCTTTTCTAATTACTACTATTATATTATTAAACTATACTTATTTACCAACAATTACTTTATACTAATTTAAACACTAAACACGAATGAAAACCTCAATGCCCTCGAGGCTTTTCTTATTATGATCTAATTGTTTTTTCCATTATAATTTACTGTGTACCTGATATGTAGAAGGTTTTTTGTGGCTGTTTTGGGTGGAAGAAATGAGTCAGAAATAGCCTTTTCCCTCAAAAACCTGTAACTGACTACTGTCAGATTGATGATGATTTAACGTAAATAGTAGAGGAAAATATGTCATTTTTTTCCTTAACTACACAGTCATATCAGTGCTCCTGATATTACTATGAAGTAAATAACTTATTAAAGGTCTTGGAGGCCCAGCACAGTGGCTCACGCCTGTAATCCCAGCACTTTGGGAGGCCGAGGTGGGCAGATCACTTGAGGTCAGGAGTTTGAGATCAGCCTGGCCAACATGGTGAAACCCCATCTCTACTAAAAATACAAAAATTGGCAGGGCATGGTGACATGCTCCTGTAATCCCAGCTGCTCGGGAGTCTGAGGCATGAGAATCGCTTGAACCCGGGAGGCTGAGTTTGCAGCGAGCCGAGATGGCACCACTGCCCTCAAACCTGGGCGACAGCGCGAGACTCAGACTCAGAGGGAAAAAAAGTCTGGGAAAGTATGGAGAACATGAGAGATTTTTATTGTTGTGCCTTGTACATTGAAAAAATCTATAAACATTGATCAGTTGTAATCAAAATAATGTATTTAAGGACAACTAATATTTACTTAATACCTTCTATGTGCCAGATGCTGTGCTTGGTGCTGTTGTATAAAAGGCTAATAAAAATCGACATGGAACCTGACACGGTGTTTATACTCATATGACATTACAGAAATAAGGCCATATTACATATTTCAACTTATTCAACCTTCTTTTCTGCTGATTTACATCCATCTTCCTTTCTAGGTTGGCTTTTATTATCTGAATTGACTATATGTGTGATCTTTTTTTTCTCCTAGATAAAAATGTGATCAATCCGGTGAGAAAAAAACTAGGAAAAAAGTATTTAATCCTTATCCTTACTGTAGCTACACCCTTGCCTCCCTTCTTCAGACTCCTGAAAAACATATCCTCTTCAGTGGTGTTCTATTGTTTGCACTTCTACATTTCTTGATGAAAAATTAACTACATATTTTTCAACTTGATAACCAAATAGGAAACATGTTATTTGTAAAATTAATATAAATTGTATGGTTTAGAGTCATAAGAAACCATGCCTGTCAGTCATGCTCTCTGTCTTTGGTGTAATTATAAATGATGACTATTGAAAGAAAAGAAAAACTGTCTCCTTTACATTTTAAATTATCTTTATCCACATAGAGTAAATATATAGATTCTTAATTACGCAGTTATTTTCCTCGTGGTAGTCAGAATAATGGCTTCCCAGAGATGTCCACTTCATAATCTCCAGCAATTAGAAATATGTCGCTTCATATGGCAAATGCATTTTGCAGATAGGATTAAGGTTAAGGACCTAGAGATGAAAAGATTATCCTGGGTTATCTGGTTGGGCCAATCTAGTCACCAGAGTCTATAAAAGTTGCTAATCACTGACTAAGAGTGAGTCAGAGAACAGCAATCTGAGAAGGATTTAACCGCCATGGCTGGCTTTGAATGGAGCCATGAATCAAGGCTTAGATAATGAATCAAGGAATGCTGTGGCCTCTAGTTCTCCTCCTCCTCCTCCTCCTGCTTCTTCTTCTTCTTCCTTTTCATCTTCCTCTTCCTCTTCTTCCTCTTCCCCTTCCCCTTTACTTTTCCCTTCCCCTTCTTCGTATTTTTTTTTTTTTTTTTGAGACAGAGTCTCGCTCTGTCACCCAGGCTGGAGTGCAGTGGCACCATCTTGGCTTCTGCAACCTTCGCCTCCTGGGCTCAAGCAATTCTCCTGCCTCAGCCTCTTGAGTAGCTGGGATTACAGGTGCACGCCACCATGCCCGGGTAATTTTTGTATTTTTAGCAGACACAGGGTTTCATCATGTTGGCCAGGCTGGTCTCAAACTCCTCACCTCAGGCAATCCACCCACCTTGGCCTCCCAAAGTTCTGGGATTACTGGCGTGAGCCACCACACCTGGCCTACTAGTTCTTGAAAGCAAATGGGGATCTTGGTTCTGCCGCCGTAAGGAACTGAATTCTGCCAACAACGTGAACGAGAGGAAGTGAAAAATCAACCCTCCCAGATGTTTGAAGGACTTGTAAGAAAGGGAAGGAAACAGCAGCTGGGGAAAGCAGTCACATGATACCTGCATTGACTCCCCAAACGCCCTTTAGAAATAGATGTTGTCAGGAAAAAATAGTATGTTTACTCTTTTTTTTTTTTTTTTTTTTTTGAGACAGAGTTTTGCTTTTGTTGCCCAGGCTGGAGTGCAATGGCACGATCTCAGTTCAGGGCAACCTCTGCCTCCCGGGTTCAAGAAATTCTCCTGCCTCAGCCTACCAAGTAGCTGGGATTACAGGCGCCCGCCACCACACCCAGCTAATTTTTTGTATTTCTAGTAGAGACAGGGTTTCACTGTGTTGGCCAGGCTGGTCTTGAACTCCTGACCTCAGGCGATCCACCCACCTCGGCCTCCCAAAGTCCTGGGATTACAGGTGTGAGCCACCGCGCCTGGCCCCTTTTACTCTTTTAGAGATAAGTATGATTAAAACAGAACATTCTTTGGTCTCTCCTACCAAAATTTATTTTCTCAAAAATGAAGGTAAATAAGTGAAAATGTGTTTTTCTTTTTTGCTTTACTACAGTTGATCTTTCCCTGTTCAATCAAATAAGAGGCAGCTGCGGCATAGTGGAAAGCAAAATAAATTCTGTTTTACTTCCTTTCTTTCCTTTTTCCGCATTCTCTCCTCACCTCCTTTCCCCCAGATTTGATCCAAAATGTATTAGAAACCTGGAGATGGAGGATTTGGGTTCTACTTGGTTTACTTACTGATAGTATGACCCTCTGCAAGTCTTTTATTCTAAGCTACTACTCTTTCCTTTTTGATAAAATTCAGATAATAATTGCTATGCCCATCTTTTGGAGCTGTTTATTCACTTAACAAACTTATTTGTTAAGTGATGTTGGATTGTTTCATGCGTTACCGTGTATTACACGGACTTAACCATGTGTTATGTGTTGTTCTCTGCATTGGGGATACTATGGTGAATAAGACAAAGGTTACTTCTCAGGTTCACATTTTACATTGAAAAGGGGTAATGAGGTAACAAATGTAAAAACATTTCAAACATTTCAACTGATACTAATTTTTCCTACCATTCTAGTCCAGTGGTTTTCAATTTGTAGTTATTTCTATAGATAAAAGCTTTATAAAAGAGAGCAATATATGAAAAGTTAAGTAAAGAATTGTCCTAGTAGAAAAGTATCCCTCCTACACAATATATAGTGGCCCCTGACAGACCTTCCAGAAACACCGTAGGTTCCTCAGAGCAGAGTTTAAGTGAAAACTACTGGTCAAGTGGATAAAATAGTAACTCATGGTTTTACTATAGCAATAAATTCATAATTACTTTGATTCATCTTATCAAATTGGGGATTGGTCGCAAATGCTTAGAGATATCTGGAAATCAAATAAAAATAGATAAAACATATATATAAATCAATTCATTTTAAAACTTTTAGTACTAATACAAAATAGAAATAATTTTCATAAAGCACATAATCAGAAACAATAATAGCCTGGTTAAATACTTTCTATACAATCTATATCCATCAGAAGTGAAACAGCTAGTAGTTATTTTAACACTTTTGTTGATATGAAATATATATATATTTATATATAATATATAGTATATATATTATATATAAGTATATTTATATTGTATATAATATATATATAATGGTGCTACATTCTAAAACACATTACTGCCATGAATGTAGTGTATGAAAAATTAACGTTAGAAAGAAAATATAATCTTAAAACCAAAAGGCAAAGCTGTACTTTTTGACTATCTAGTCCCTCTTGTGACAAAATAATGGTATGACATGGCTTATATGATAAATGCATTTAAAACTACCCACGTTTTCCATTCTGAAATATTCTGTAAGTAAAGTAGTTTAAGGATATAGAATATTTATCAAACTAATATAATGACAATGATTAGATTGTTTATCTTAAATGAAACTTTAATTTTCACACAAAAATCTAAACTTCCTATGTGAAACAGGATTTTCGTTAACATTTATAGTCTTGGATAACTCCATTTCTAAAGGTATTTTACATTCTAAAAAACAGCAGTTGGAAAAAATGTATTTAAACTTTTTATTGAGAATCACTTCACACAGACAGAGTCTATACATTTGTCTATGCTCAATTTAAAGAGATTAAAAAAATGAACAGCCCTATTCCCAGCCCCCAGCATAAGAAATAGGGCATTGTCAGTACTTTAGAAATTCCAGTACTCCTCCTCCCAAACTGCAGCTGTCTCCTGGCTCAGTACCAGAGTAATCCATAGACTCAATTTTGGTCTAATAATTTCCTTGATTTTCCTCATAATCTTAGAATCTACATGTATTCTTCAAAAATCTGTTGCTTTCTTGACAGTTCTAGAATTTGACTTAAAAGGAATTGAGTATGACAATGTACAGCATTGTGACTATAGTTAATAATGTTGATATTAACATGTAAATAATGTAAATATTAATTATGTTATTCATGATGTTCATAATAATGTGTACTTGAAGTTTGCTAAGAGTAGCTCTCAAGTGTTCTCACCAAAACAAAAAACGGTAACTGTCAGGTGATAGATACGTGAGTGTGGTATCATTTCACAATGTGTACATATATCAAAACATGCTAGGCCGGGCGCGGTGGCTCACGCTTGTAATCCCAGCACTTTGGGAGGCCGAGGCGGGCGGATCACGAGGTCAGGAGATCGAGACCACGGTGAAACCCCGTCTCTACTAAAAAATAAAAATAAAATAAAAAATTAGCCGGGCGTGGTGGCGGGCGCCTGTAGTCCCAGCTACTCGGAGAGGCTGAGGCAGGAGAACGGCGTGAACCCGGGAGGCGGAGCTTGCAGTGAGCCGAGATTGCGCCACTGAACTCCAGCCTGGGTGACAGAGCGAGACTCTGTCTCAAAAAAAAAAAAAAAAAAAACATGCTGTACACCCTAAATATATACAATTTATATTGTCAATCATAGCTCCACCAAGCTGGGACAAAAATTATATTTGAATTTTTTTCCACTTCTTTCAGCAAATATTATGTGTTTTGAGATTTTTCCAAGTTGACATGTGGAGCAGTAGTGCCTTTATTTTACTGCTGTATAATATTTCATTGCATGAATACACAACCGTTTGTTTATCCATCCTACCGTAGATGGAAATTTGAGGTATTTCCTCTATTTGTTGTTGCTATGTACCGTCCAGCTGTACCTGCCTTTGGTGTTCATGTAGGGATTCCTCTGCAGTATATTCCCAGTAGTATAATTGACAGCCATGCCTATCCTTAATTTTATTACACAGTGTCATATAATTTTCCAAAGTTACTGTACGAATTTACAAACTCAAGAGCAGTGTATGATAGTTCCTATTATTTCAAACTTATGCCAATCCTTGTATTGTGGGATTTTTAATTTTGCCAGCCTGATGCTTTGGTAATCATATCTCACTGTGGTTTTAATTTACCTTCCCTGAATACTGGTGATGTTGCTCAGCTTTTCATTTGTTTATTGGCTGCTTGGATTTCTTCTTTTGAAAGTGCCTGTTTGAATCTGCTGCGTGTTTTTCTATTGTTTTTTTTTTTTGCTTTTAAACATTTATCTGTAGGAGGGCTTTGAATACTCTGAGTATTAGACTTTGAGAGTTATAAATTTCAAATATCTTCTCCCATCTGTGATTCATCTTCTTTATTGTGATTTTTAAAAAAATCTTTGATGTGGTTTTAAAACATCAATATTTTTGCATCTCATGTAATAAATCACCTCTACCCTAATATTATGAAGATATTCTCCTATGTCATCAAATAGTTTTGTAGTTTTGTCTTTCACATTTCAGTTTTTAATACGTTGAAATTAATTTTTGCAAGGCACAGTGGCTCGTATCTGTACTACCAGCTACTTGGGAGACTGAGGAGGGAGTATCCCTTGAGTCCAGGAGTTCAGATCAGATTGAGCAATATAGCGAGACCCCGTCTCAAAACAAAATAAACAAGAAAAAATTTAATTTGTATTTATGGGGTGAGTAAAAATCATGTTTCTTTTTAAAAAAATCTATATTCATACCTAATGATTCAGAAATTTTAGATGCAGCTTGTCAAGTTCCATAGAATATCCTGTTGCTGTTCTGACTAGAATTGTATTGAATCCAGGTATAATTCATTTAGGGCAGAATTGAAATCTTTATGATATTGAGTTTACCATCCAAGATCGTTTATTTAGAGTATTTTTAACTTCTTCAAATAAATTGTTAAAATTTTCTCCAAAAGACCTTTCTGTTGTTATTAGTGGCATCATTTAAGAATATATGTTGTAGGCATTTTTAATGGTGTCCCTTACTTGGTTAAAAAAAGTTTCCTTCTATTATTAATTCACTAGTGATTTCAATCATAGATGGGGGTTTAGCTTTATTGAATGCTTTTTCTGAATCTATAGAGGTGATGTGATTTATATCTTCAATTTGCTAACTCCATTAATTGATTTTCAAAGTAAACTAAGCTTATATTGTATTTTTGTAATAAACAGCATGCTAATGGTATTTTGTTTTTAAAAAAATACATTGCTGGATTTGTTTTGCTATTTTTTTTTGTTAGGAATTTTCTATTTGTAGTCATTAATGAGGCTGTCCTACAATTTTCTTTTCTTATTCTCTCCATATGTGGTTTTGGTGTTTAGATAATGTTATTCTCATTAAATGAGTTGAGAATTGCACCTTCTTTTTGGTTATCCTTCTGTTATTTATTTAATCACATTGTAGTTTGAGAACATGTTTTGTATGATAACTATGCCTTTAAAATTTGTAAGGCTTATGTTACAGACTAGCGCTTCATTTAAAATTTCCATGTCTAAATGTCGTTTAATTGTTCTTAATAGGTGTTTCAGGGTCATTAAAACTTTTTTTCCTTCCATTTGTTAGATACAACAACTTTTACCGATCCTGTTTATGGTTTCGAGTTCCAAGGAAAGAAACTTGGAATCAGAGTGTGGAAAATGTTCCTTAAAATCGATAGTCTGATTTCACTACTACATCTTAAAGGGGCACTAGCATGCTAGCCCTCCTGTAAGAAAGGCACGGGGCTGGCCGGGCGCGGTGGCTCACGCCTGTAATCCCAGCACTTTGGGAGGCCGAGGCGGGTGGATCACGAGATCGAGACCATCCTGGTTAACACAGTGAAACCCCATCTCTACTAAAAATACAAAAAAAAATTAGCCGGGCGTGGTGGCGGGCGCCTGTAGTTCCGGCTACTTGGGAGGCTGAGCCAGGAGAATGGCGTGAACCCGGGAGGCGGAGCTTGCAGTGAGCAGAGATCGCGCCACTGCACTCCAGCCTGGGCGACGGAGTGAGACTCTGTCTCAGTAAATAAAATAAATAAATAAATAAATAAATAAATAAATAAATAAATAAATAAAAAGAAACAGCAGAAAGGCACAGAGCTCCACCAACATTGAGTTCTATCCAAAATGAGAGAAAACAGTAATAGCTAAAAAAGAATGTTCTTTCAAATAGTTCAGTAATTTAGATTAGTAAAATGGGGAAATTAATTATTATAGTATAAACCTTACATGAATGTACTAGCCAGGCTCCAAGGTGGCCCCCAATAATTCTACATTACTTGGTCTCCCTTCCACATTGAATAGGGCTGACTTCTCCAGTCAATAGACTATTGTGGAAATGACAGTGTTGGAAGTAATGAAAGCTATTGCAGCTTCTGCCTCACTTTGTTGGATCGCTTATTCTGGGGGAAGCCGGCTGCCATTTCCTAAGTACATGCTAACAACCCTTTAGAGAGGTTTACATGGCAAAGAACTAAGGCCTCTTGCCAACAGCCAGTGAGGAACAGAGACTTCCTGCCTTCAGCCAAGTGAGTGGGCCATTTTGGAAGTGAATACTCCAGCCTCAGTATAACGTTCAGATAACTGAAGCCCTGGCCAACGTTTTCACTCTAAACTTGAGAGAGACCCTGAGCTGGAAAAAAATGAGTCAAGCTTTTCCTGGATTTCCGATGCACAAAAACTGTGTGAGAACAAAAATGGTTATTGTTGTCAATTTTAGGTAATTGTTGCATAGCAATAGATATCTAATACCATGAGATTCACAGTGCTCTGAGATTCCATGACAGAAGATACCACACCCAATTTGGGGGTTCTAGGAAAAAAACTTAGAAAACTTAGGAAAAACTTAAGGAGCATGTAGAAAAAATAAATGATCATCCATGAATCTTGCAATCTTGGTTACTGCAATTTAAAATTAAAATGCAAAACTAACAAATGTTTACATTAGGGTGGATATCACTGTATACAACCTTGGGAGGACAGACATGTGAGAACAGACCAAGATGCAGGTCTTGACAAGAACCTGTGAAGGATGAGAAGGAAAATAATCAAAGTGCACAAAACCATGTTAAAATTTAAATTCAAATTCCAGAATGATAGGATGAAGGAGCACATTAAACCTGAATGGTGATATGGTTTTAAGGAACCAAAACATAATGGCTTTTTTTCTCAAGTCCACATTCAGAAACAGTCGAGAAATAAAATATGAGTGATCAATGTAAACAAAATATCATTTTTATTACTGATCAAGCTGAACATAAACTGTGTCTTTACATCTGAATTTCATAGGGATTCCTGTTGTTTTCTCCCTGTATTAGACAGACTTTTATAACTAGTCATTGTTTTCCAATAAAAAGAGGAAGCAAGCCGATAACCTGAACAGGCTCAACTACTCCTCCCAAACTGACCAATCAGAAGTGGACATTCCTTCCCTGGGAAGGAGTGAATAAAAGGTGGGGCAAAAGCCAGTTTTTTTCCTAACAGGAGTTCCTTCACATCGAGGACAGAAACAGTTGGTTCCCACTTAATAAATGGGGTAGTTATGAATAACGAAAGTGCTAATTCACTTAGCAGAAAGTTTACTTTTGACTTCTAGGATTCTGTCTCAAAAGTGATAATGCACTTTTCAACAGATTCTGCTCAATTTATGATCATGGTGCCGACTAGGCATAATGTCAGCTTCTGAAGTATTATCTCAAGGAATTGGCCACACGGACAGGCATTCAGAAAGAAACCATGAGTACTGGAATCACATAATGAAATTTAAGTGACTGTATTGGCATGTTTAATTTGGAAATGGCTGTAGATGAGGCAGGAAAATAGGGTCTAGAGGCAGGCAACATAAGCCAGATTCACATTTCAGCTATGACAGAAAATATCCTCTCCATAAGGCGTGCCCAGTATGTGACTTTGTAACTTTATTTCATCCCTTCATTTACACAGGGCGTACACCAAGTAACCAGTGGAATCCTCTAGAGGGTATTTAAAACCCCTCAAAATTCTATAATGGGGTCCTTGAGCCCCTTTGCTCAGGCCCGCTCCCACACTATGGAGTGTACTTTCATTTTCAATAAATTTCTGCACTTGTCACTTCATTCTTTCCTTGTTTCATCCTTTCCTTGCTTTGTTTGTGCGTGTTGTTTAATTCTTTGTTCAAGACGCTGAGATCCTGGACACCCTCCACCGGTAATATAGAGTTTATCGAATAAGGCAGAGGAGATCTCCATTTGCTTGGCTCATGAATCTTGAGGAGCTAATGACACTTTTAAAACTTCTGTCGGCAAATGGATTTATACAAAAATATCCTGTAGAATGTTCTTTTGGGGGTTAGGGTGTGTCATATACGTTGCAAAGCCTATATATGGAATCGAGTATTATCCTTTTTGGGAGAAAGTTTTAAAGCTTCATACATAAATTGGGTTGGGAGAAAAGGTAAAAGGACTGTCTCATCCTGTAGTCTTGAGCTGAGAAGAGGCCTGCAGTAAAGAGCAGCCGCTGGCAACAGTGGCCCAAGATCATTATGCTCAAAGGCATTTCCCATTGTGTACGAAGGCAGCACTTCAAAGGCCAGCACACTCTTGTGAAAGAACATGGAATCTCCTCAAATCACTACGCCAAAGGGAAAGTTAAGTTCGGGAACTGAGTCAATACTACTGCCTTCCTTTTGTTTCTAAACTGATAGCTATAATTCCACAACCCCCTATCACAGCCTCGTTTCTTCTACTCCCTCTTTTCACAAGTTTACTTTATCTTACGTAAACTGTAGATTTACTGAGCATGAGAGAATGCATAATTGACTTTTCCCTCTATTTCCTCTTGTCACATGTAAAATGTAGATTTACTGAGGCTAATCAGAGCCTCACAAGAATGGAAGCATCTGCCTCACTGCCTGCCCTTCCTGCCTTTTTCCCCCTCCTGCATGCTCTTTCCCTTTGAATACACCCTTTGGAAAAAGCACAGGTCACAGGTGCTCCTGTGACTTGGATTTTTTTCCCGTAAGTATCTTCAACTTTGGCCAAATATACCTCTATTGATTGAGAAATGCCTCAGTCACATTTGATTAACACTGAATCCTTTTTCTGTGTTTCCCACACCTGAAATGGAGCCCATTTTCAACTCGTCCTCTGGACGTGACCAAATAAGACCTAAAAAAGAAAAGCACAAACCTTGAGATGCCGCGATCGGCCCAGTTCTGTGGCATTTCCTCACAGCAAATTAGAAAGAAAATAAAATGTTAGAATTTTTACCTTAATCTTTGGGATTTCTGTCAAGAAGGGCAATCATATCTGACAAATTGAATCTGGCATTGCTATTCTCAACTTTAGCCTGAACCTGTTGTTACAGTGCATAGAGCTGTACTGGGGCATGAACAGGAATGGGGCAGAAGAGGGCCCCCACACCCCACAGGAAAGTCAGGTGACCATAGGTGATGGTCAGGGATTTGTCACACTGCCTCTCTAAAATAATAATTGGCCGCAGCCAGCACCAGGGAAGGGCAGTTTCTCTATAGATCAGAAATACCTGAAACTGGTGATGGGCAGCTTCCTGATAAGATCTCAGGTGTTGGGTGAGTTTGCTCAAGCATGCACTTTAAGAGGTCAGATGGTGGCGTTTAACTGGTACCTGACCTTCTAGGGGCATTCCACTGAAAGAAGGATGCCAGGTGCCGGAAGTAGGCCAGCATATAATACCCTAAGGCTAAGGTCAAATGGGGCACTTGATCGCCAAGATGACTGCTTGGCCTTCTTCCAAGTGTACTTTACTTTTCATTCCTGCTCTAAAGCTTTTTAATAAACTTCGACCCCTACTCTAAAACTTACCTAGCTTTTTTCTGCTTTATGCCCCTCAAAGTCTTTCTTCTGAGGAGGCAAGAATTGAGACAGCTGCAGTCCCATTAGGATAGAAATCCATATATCATGGATACAGTAATTCTTAAAGTATTCATTTAATGCATATATTCTAAGTGAATCTTACTGTTCCTGGCCTTTGACAAATCTCTTATTCACACAGAACATTAATTTCTTTGTAGAAAGTCGCTTGGGGCAACGCATAATTGACTTTTCCCTCTACATCCTCATTTCACATGTAAAACCTAGATTTACTTAGGCTAATCAGAGCCTCACAAGAATGGAAGCATCTGCCTCACTGCCTGCCCTCCCTGCCATTTTTCCCCTCCTGCTTGCTCTAGTAGCTTTGTAGAAAGCTACTTTCTGCAAAGAAATTAAGTGGAAAGTCATGGCCTTGGAGTTAAACAATCTGGCATGTAATTTATATCAACATAATCTCAGGGAAATCATTTTATCTCTCTGAAAACATAATAAAATGTGGATCCTAATGTCAGGCGTTTGAACCAGAGCGACTCCATCTTGAATAGGGGCTGAGTAAAAAGAGGCTAAGAATAGCTGGACCGCATTCCCAGAAGGTTAGGCATTTTAGTCAGAGGATGTTTACAGTTACGAAAACAAGTTAATAATGTTTATGGAAGAGATCCAGGACTTAGCAGGCCCAGGAAATATCCTGATGTCACAATATCTTAAGAACAAAAGTATTCTTAGTTTAAGAGTAAGTTTCACTTTAAAGATAATAATATAAATTATTGTGGAAGACAGTAGTTATACAAAGATTAACAATCCTTTGTCACAAGCCCTTGTAGTAGCGCATATCTCCCCAAGAATTTTTTTTTTTGCGTTATTATCTTATATCTAAACAAGCATTACACCTAAAGTGGGCGCATTCCTCCTCTTGCTTTCGGACCCTACTCTGTCTATGGAGTCGGCATTTTTTTGTTTCTTTATTTCTGTAATAAAATTGCTTTCACTTTACTCTGTGGACTCGCCTCAAATTCTTTCTTGTGTGATATCTAAGAACCCTCTCTTGGGGTCTGGTTCGGGACCCCTTTCTGGTAACAATACCTCCTTCTTAGTGTGTGATAGAGATTTTTAAAAAAGAATGTACCAGAATATTAAAATGGGATGCTTGCTATCTCAGTTTTTGGCTGTGGCTTTAAAAGGCTGAGTAAAAAAGAGACAGAGAAAGTATGTGGGAAGTATTTCACTTTGCATTCCAAAGTGAGGTGCTAGACTTATGTAGTACTTCCAAAGGAGGTTGCTACAAACTAATTTTTTCCAACTTCAATCCAATAAAAGGATTCATATTGAATAGCTCAGGAAGGGAGAATTTCTTGGGAGCAAGTTGTTGAAACACAATGGCATTTCCCTTCTTCCTTCATATAGGGAAAGAGCTTTGAGAAAAACACTTCTAGTTTAAAATATGCCCATTGAAGCTCGACGAACCTAATAAAATAGTGTCTATGAAATCTAAATGGCAAGAAGCTATGAGAATTGGCTTGACACCAGACTGAAGAGATGACTGCACCAAGAACAGCTTCACTTTCAGTAATCAGAATCAAGGATGTGGGTTTTCTGTGGGCAGATGTAGAGCATGTAGAGAGAGCCAGCCCAGGTCAATTATAAAAGGGACGTTGCCCCAAGGGCTTTCTGTCAGGGCTGATGGGGGAAGCAAACTCAGCAGGATGCTGATGGTGGTGTCAAATGCAGAAGATGAGAGGATAGGATGAGGATGAGGGGCATAACAGATCTGCCAGAAGAGGAGTATTATTGGAGGTAAGGACGTCTATGTTACTATTCGCACTGGGGGTTATGCGACTCCCAAAAACATTCCAGGATGAGTCAGCTTTGAGCATTCACCAGAGCCATGAGGGCACAAAGACCGGTCATGATATTATGTCAAGTAAGACTTTGTCTGCATGCATCTCCATCCCAGGTTCTGGAGGAGACAAAAGGCAGCCTACTGTGGTGGGGAGAGTGTGAATATAAAATGGCCACAAGCTCTTTCCCTCTGAAGCCTTCCAGGGTGAATGGGGTCCAAGCTAGGGAAAAGAGAAACTTTATTAATACCCATGGTTTGGGGTCACATATAAGAATGGTTATTTGAATTACTGTTATATGGTTATTTTTCTAGTACAGGTAACCAGAGGGATTCTTATTATTTCGATGTGACCAGTAGAGCCATTGATACTTGCCTTTGGGTTTATTTTATTCTAGGGGTAGGGAAAACAACTACCACTGAGTGGGTTGGAATGCATGGGGATGGGAGGAAAAGCTGTTTTTCTGATTATGATCTACGGAGTTTTTCAATAAGGTGTTATAATAGCAATGTTCTGGAGCAAAGTGTTTCTTGACCTAAATCTACAGAATGTGTATAATTTTGCTGGCTGTCTTCCCTCTGCTCTCAGATCTATGCTGCCTTTTCTCACTCTACTTTCAGTCCTAGGAGGCTGACCTTCTTGGAACACATAAATGTTCCTGTGCCCTCTGGCTTTGGTATGGATCAAGCAATAGATAATTTGAGGAAGACAGATAGAGGAAGAGCAGGAGAGAGGTCAGGATAATTTTCTCCTGGCCACTCCTTGCAAAACCTCTTCCAGGGAGGTATGCTCCTGAACAAAAGTCACTACTTTTCTTTTCTTGCTTTTTTTTTTTTTTAGATGGTGTCTCACTCTGTTGCCCAGGCTGGAGTGCAATGGCGCGATCTTGTCTCACTGCAACCTTTGCCTCCCGGGTTCAAGCGATTCTCCTGCCTTGGCTTCCCAAGGACCTGGGATTACAGGCACATGCCACCACACCCAGCTGATTTTTATATTTTTAGTAGAGACGGGGTTTCACTTTGCTGGCCAGGCTG
Source organism: Hylobates moloch (assembly GCF_009828535.3). Classification (NCBI taxonomy): domain Eukaryota; kingdom Metazoa; phylum Chordata; class Mammalia; order Primates; family Hylobatidae; genus Hylobates; species Hylobates moloch. Next base: position 100,725,003 of record NW_026652288.1, on the reverse strand, counting down.
GTCTTGAACTCCCACCCTCAGGCGATCCACCTGCTTCGGCCTCCCAAAGTGCTGAGATTACAGGCATGAGCCACCGCACCCGGCCAAGTCACTACTTTTCTCAAGGCATCTGAAACTCTATGACTCTGACTTTTGGAAACCTCTTCCTTTCTTGTCTTTTCAGGCCACCATGGGCTGCTGTGCCATCCATTATAATCTACCTGTACCCAGAGTTTTGTAAATAGTCTTCCTTTGAAAAAACCCTCCTCAAATTTTCCTATTTCAAAGATGACACCTATTTCTTGTTGGAACCGTAACACAATAGCATTTCTTGCTTTACTGACCTAAAATATTAAATGGGAGAATTAAAGCAATAAGAGTTGTACAAATGTTTAATAGTAATTAAATTCAAATATAGAGCACTATTATTGTTATTATTTGCAAGACTTTTTAGTGTTGTGTGAAGGAGTGAGAGAAACCATTATTTAGAAAAATTCTAGGCCAATCATCAATTTTTTTTTTTTTTTTCTTGAGATGGAGTTTTGCTCTTGTTGCCCAGGCTGGAGTGTAATGGCGCGATCTCGGCTAACTGCAACCTCTGCCTCCTGGGCTCAAGTGATTCTCCTGCCTCAGCCTCCCAAGTAGCTGGGATCATAGGCATGTGCCACGACGCCCAGCAAATTTTGTATTTTTAGTAGAGATGGTGTTTCACCATGTTGGTCATGTTGATCTCAAACTCCCAACCTCAGATGATCTGCATGCCTTGGCCTCCCAAAGTGCTGGGTTTAAGGGCATGAGCCACAGCGCCCAGCCGTCGGTATCTTCTAATGTTAAAGAGTCATTCAGATAGTAGATACTAATTTTCCAGAAAAAAGTCAGGGCGCGGTAACTCACGCCTGTAATCTCAGCACTTTGGAAGGTTGAGGCAGGCAGATCACTTGAGATCAGGAGTCCCAGCTACTCGGTAGGCTGAGGCAGGAGAATCGCTAGAACCCGGGATGTGGAGGTTGCAGTGAGCTGAGATTTTGCCACTGCACTCCAGCCTGGGCGACAGAGCAAGACTCCGTCTCAAAAAAAGAAAAAAGGAAAACAGAAATAAAATGATAACTTCAGACTTTAAACAAGTGAATGGAAATGAGGGAAATATTTTGGGCTTCAAAGTGTAGTTGAGTTAATGTTGCCCGGAGAATTGAAGTAATTTGCACATGAATCAGAAAATGAAGCTAGCGTCCTATTCAGGTAAAAATGTGTTAAGCGATACAAAATAGGAAACAACAGGTGGTTCTTGGTTTCAAGCTAATATGATCTAATATAGGGTTTTCCCTGTTTAGCTTTTTATATTTGTTTCTTTTAACTTTTGTTTTCCCTAGCTTTCATGAATTTTTTTGTTTCCATCTCCTGGTGGACCTTTTTGAAAGCAGAGTTAATTTTCTTTTTCTTTACTGACATTTTATAGTAATTTAGAATTAAATAATATGTTTTGTACCCTGGTGACTCAGAGTTTTAAAATCTGGGATTATGTAGTGATATAATTCAGGGGCCTATATATGTAGATGGGAAAGGGTTACATCTTTAGTTCTGTTAACCTGTAAATGAAAGATAGCATTTATGGCCAAACACAGCGGCTCACCCCAGTAATCCCAGCACTCTGAAAGGCAGAGGTGGGCAGATCACCTGAGGCTAGGAGCTCGAGACCAGGCTGGCCAACGTGGAGAAACACAGTCCCTACTAAAAATACAAAAATTAGCCAGGTGTGGTGGCAGGCACCTATAATCCCATGCCTATAATCCCAGCTACTTGGGAGGCTGAGGCAGGAGAATCACTTGAAACTGGGAGGCGAAGGTGGCAGTGAGCCGAGATCTCACCATTGCACTCCAGCCTGGGCAACAAGAGCAAAACTGCGTCTCAAAAAAAAAAAAGATTAAGTCGCTGCTCTCCAGCCTAGGCAACAGAGTGAGACTCCATTTCAAAAAATAAAAATAGGAGGGTGGAGCCAAGATGGCCGAATAGGAACAGCTCCGGTCTACAGCTCCCAGCCCCAGCGACACAGAAGTTGGGTGATTTCTGCATTTCTGCTTGAGGTACCGGTTTCATCTCACTAGAGAGTGCCTAATAGTGGGTGCAGGACAGTTGGTGAAGCGCACTGTGCATGAGCCGAAGCAGGGCAAGGCATTGCCTCACTCGGGAAGCGCAAGGGGTCAGGGAGTTCCCTTTCCTAGTCAAAGAAAGGGGAAACAGATGGCACCTGGAATATCGGGTCAGTCCCATCCTAATACTGCGCTTTTCCAACGGGCCTGGAAAACGGCACACTAGGAGATTGTGTCCCGCACCTGGCTTGGAGGGTCCTATGCCCACGGAGTCTTGCTGATTGCTAGCACAGCAGTCTGAGATAAAGCTGCAAGGCGGCAGCGAGGCTGGGGGAGGGGCGCCCGCCATTGCCCAGGCTTGCTTAGGTAAACAAAGCAGCCAGGAAGCTCGAACTGGGTGGAGCCCACCACAGCTCAAGGAGGCCTGCCTGCCTCTGTAGGCTCCACCTCTGGGGGCAGGGCACAGACAAACAAAATCTCAGCAAGAACCTCCACAGACTTAAATGTCCCTGTCTGACTGACAGCTTTGAAGAGAGTAGTGGTTCTCCCAGCACGCAGCTGGAGATCTGAGAACGGACAGACTGCCTCCTAAAGTGGGTCCCTCACCCCTGAGCAGCCTAACTGGGAGGCATCCCCCCAGTAGGGTCAGACTGACACCTCATTCAGCCGGGTACTCCTCTGAGACAAAACTTTCAGAGGAACTATCAGACAGCTGAATTTGTGGTCTCACGAAAATCCGCTGTTCCGCAGCCACCGCTGCTGACACCCAGCCAAACAGGGTCTGGAGTGGATCTCTAGTAAACTCCAACAGACCTGCAGCTGAGGGTCCTGTCTGGTAGAAGAAAACTAACAAACAGAAAGGACATCCACACCAAAAACCCATCTGTACATCACCATCATCAAAGACAAAAAGTAGATAAAACCACAAAGATGGGGAAAAAGCAGAGCAAAAAAACTGGAAACTCTAAACAACAGAGCACCTCTCCTCCTCCAAAGGAACGCAGTTCCTCACCAGCAACGGAACAAAGCTGGATGGAGGATGACTTTGATGAGTTGAGAGAAGAAGGCTTCAGATGATCAAACTACTCTGAGCTACGAGAGGAAATTCAAAACAATAGCAAAGAAGTTAAAAACTGTGAAAAAAAATTAGAAGAATGGATAACTAGAATAACCAATGGAGAGAAGGGCTTAAAGGAGCTGATGGAGCTGAAAGCCAAGTTTCGAGAACTACACGAAGATTGCAGAAGCCTCAGTAGCAGATGCGATCAACTGGAAGAAAGGGTATCGCTGATGGAAGATGAAATGAATGAAATGAAGAGAGAAGGGAAGTTTAGAGAAAAAAGAATAAAAAGAAATGAACAAAGCCTCCAAGAAATTTGGGATTATGTGAAAAGACCAAACCTACGTCTGATTGGTGTACCTGAAAATGATGGGGTGAATGGAACCAAGTTGGAAAACACTCTGCAAGATATTATCAAGGAGAACTTCCCCAATCTAGCAAGGCAGGCCAGCATTCAGATTCAGGAAATACAGAGAACGCCACAAAGATACTCCTCGAGAAGAGCAACTCCAAGACACATAATTGTCAGATTCACCAAAGTTGAAATGAAGGAAAAAATGTTAAGGGCAGCCAGAGAGAAAGGTCGGGTTACCCACAAAGGGAAGCCCATCAGACTAACAGCTGATCTCTCAGCAGAAACTCTACAAGCCAGAAGAGAGTGGGGGCCGATATTCAACATTCTTAAAGAAAAGAATTTTCAACCCAGAATTTCCTATCCCGCCAAACTAAGCTTCATAAGTGAAGGAGAAATAAAATACTTTACAGACAAGCAAACGCTGAGTGATTTTGTCACCACCAGGCCTGCCCTAAAAGAGCTCCTGAAGGAAGCACTAAACATGGAAAGGAACAACCGGTACCAGCCACTGCAAAAACATGCCAAATTGTAAAGACCATCAAGGCTAGGAAGAAACAATAGCAACTAACGAGCAAAATAACCAACTAACATCATAATGACAGGATTAGATTCACACATAACAATATTAACGGTAAATGTAAATGGGCTAAATGCTCCAATCAAAAGACACAGACTGGCAAACTGGATAAGGAGTCAGGACCCATCAGTGTGCTGTATTCAGGAAACCCATCTCACGTGCAGAGACACACATAGACTCAAAATAAAGGGATGGAGGAAGATCTATCAAGCAAATGGAAAACAAAAAAAGGCAGGGGTTGCAATCCTAGTCTCTGATAAAATAGACTTTAAACCAACAAAGATCATAAGAGACAAAGAAGGCCATTACATAATGGTAAAGGAATCAATTCAACAAGAAGAGCTAACTATCCTAAATATATATGCACTCAACACAGGAACACCCAGATTCATAAAGCAAGTCCTCAGTGACCCACAAAGGGACTTAAACTCCCACACAATAATAATGGGAGATTTTAACACCCCACTGTCAACATTAGACAGATCAACGAGACAGAAAGTTGACAAGGATATCCAGGAATTGAACTCAGCTCTACATAAAGTGGAACTAATAGACATCTATCTACAGAACTCTCCACCCCAAGTCAACAGAATATACATTTTTTTCAGCACCACACCACACCTATTCCAAAATTGACCACATAGTTGGAAGTAAAGCTCTCCTCAGCAAATGTAAAAGAACAGAAATTATAACAAACGGTCTCTCAGACCATAGTGCAATCAAACTAGAACTCAGGATTAAGAAACTCACTCAAAACCGCTCAACTACATGGAAACTGAACAACCTGCTCCTGAATGACTATTGGGTACATAATGAAATGAAGGCAGAAATAAAGATGTTCTTTGAAACCAACGAGAACAAAGATACAACATACCAGAATCTCTGGGACACATTCAAAGCAGTGTGTAGAGGGAAATTTATAGCACTAAATGCCCACAAGAGAAAGCAGGAAAGATCCAAAATTGACACCCTAACATCACAATTAAAAGAACTAGAAAAGCAAGAGCAAACACATTCAAAAGCTAGCAGAAGGCTAGAAATAACTAAAATCAGAGCAGAACTGAAGGAAATAGAGACACAAAAAACCCTTCAAAAAATTAATGAATCCAGGAGCTGGTTTTTTGAAAAGATCAACAAAATTGATGGACCGCTAGCAAGACTAATAAAGAAGAAAAGAGAGAAGAATCAAATAGATGCAATAATAAACGGAAAAGGGGATATCACCACCGATCCCACAGAAATACAATCTACCATCAGAGAATACTACAAACACCTCTATGCAAATAAACTAGAAAATCTAGAAGAAATGGATAAATTCCTTGACAAATACACCCTCCCAAGACTAAACCAGGAAGAAGTTGAATCTCTGAATAGACCAATAACAGGTTCTGAAATTGTGGCAATAATCAATAGCTTACCAACCAAAAAGAATCCAGGACCTGATGGATTCACAGCTGAATTCTACCAGAGGTACAAGGAGGAACTGGTACCATTCCTTCTGAAAGTATTCCAATCAATAGAAAAAGAGGGAATCCTCCCTAACACATTTTATGAAGCCAGCATCATCCTGATACCAAAACCTGGCAGAGACATAACCAAAAAAGAGAATTTCAGACCAATATCCTTGATGAACATTGATGCAAAAATCCTCAATAAAATACTGGCAAACCGAATCCAGCAGCACATCAAAAAGCTTATCCCCCATAATCAAGTGGGCTTCATCCCTGGGATGCAAGGCTGGTTCAACATACGCAAATCAATAAATGTAATCCAGCATATAAACAGAACCAAAGACAAAAACCACATGATTATCTCAATAGATGCAGAAAAGGCCTTTGACAAAATTCAACATCTCTTCATGCTAAAAACTCTCAATAAATTAGGTATTGATGGGACGTATCTCAAAATAATAAGAGCTATCTACAACAAACCCACAGCCAGTATCATAGTGAATGGGCAAAAACTGGAAGCATTCCCTCTGAAAACTGGCACAAGACAGGGATGCCCTCTCTCACCACTCCTATTCAACATAGTGCTGGAAGTTCTGGCCAGAGCAATCAGGCAGCAGAAGGAAATAAAGAGTATTCAGTTAGGAAAAGAGGAAGTCAAATTGTCCCTGTTTGCAGATGACATGATTGTATATCTAGAAAACCCCATTGTCTCAGCCCAAAATCTCCTTAAGCTGATTAGCAACTTCAGCAAAGTCTCAGGATACAAAATTAATGTACAAAAATCACAAGCATTCCTGTACACCAATAACAGACAAACAGAGAGCCAAATCATGAGTGAACTCCCATTCACAATTGCTTCAAAGAGAATAAAATACCTAGGAATCCAACTTACAAGGGATGTGAAGGACCTCTTCAAGGAGAACTACAAACCACTGCTCAAGGAAATAAAAGAGGATACAAACAAATGGAAGAACATTCCCTGCTCATGGGTTGGAAGAATCAATATCGTGAAAATGGCCATACTGCCCAAGGTAATTTATAGATTCAATGCCATCCCCATCAAGCTACCAATGACTTTCTTCACAGAATTGGAAAAAACTACTTTAAAGTTCATATGGAACCAAAAAAGAGCCCGCATCGCCAAGTCAATCCTAAGCCAAAAGAACAAAGCTGGAGGCATCACGCTACCTGACTTCAAACTATACTACAAGGCTACAGTAACCAAAACAGCATGGTACTGGTACCACAACAGAGACATAGATCAATGGAACAGAACAGAGCCCTCAGAAATGATGCCGCATAGCTACAACTATCTGATCTTTGACAAACCTGACAAAAACAAGAAATGGGGAAAGGATTCCCTATTTAATAAATGGTGCTGGGAAAACTGGCTAGCCATATGTAGAAAGCTGAAACTGGATCCCTTCCTTACACCTTATACAAAAATTAATTCAAGATGGATTAAAGACTTACATGTTAGACTTAACAACATTAAAATCCTACAAGAAAACCTAGGCAATACCATTCAGGACATAGGCGTGGGCAAGGACTTCATGTCTAAAACACCAAAAGCAATGGCAACGAAAGCCAAAATTGACAAATGGGATCTCATTAAACTAAAGAGCTTCTGCACAGCAAAAGAAACTACCATCAGAGTGAACAGGCAACCTACAGAATGGGAGAAAATTTTTGCAACCTACTCATCTGACAAAGGGCTAATATCCAGAATCTACAACGAACTCAAACAAATTTACAAGAAAACAACAAACAACCCCATCAAAAAGTGGGCAAAGGACATGAACAGACACTTCTCAAAAGAAGACATTTATGCAGCCAAAAAACACATGAAGAAATGCTCATCATCACTGGCCATCAGAGAAATGCAAATCAAAACCACAGTGAGATACCATCTCACACCAGTTAGAATGGCCATCATTAAAAAATCAGGAAACAACAGGTGCTGGAGAGGATGTGGAGAAATAGGAACACTTTTACACTGTTGGTGGGACTGTAAACTAGTTCAACCATTGTGGAAGTCAGTGTGGCGATTCCTCAGGGATCTAGAACTAGAAATACCATTTGACCCAGCCATCCCATTACTGGGTATATACCCAAAGGACTATAAATCATGCTGCTATAAAGACACATGCACACGTATGTTTATTGCGGCACTATTCACAATAGCAAAGAGTTGGAACCAACCCAAATGTCCAACAGCGATAGACTGGATTAAGAAAATGTGGCACATATACACCATGGAATACTATGCAGCCGTAAAAAATGATGAGTTCGTGTCCTTTGTAGGGACATGGATGAAACTGGAAACCATCATTCTAAGTAAACTGTCGCAAGGACAAAAAACCAAACACCGCATGTTCTCACTCATAGGTGGGAATTGAACAATGAGAACTCATGGACACAGGAAGGGGAACGTCACACTCCGGGGACTGTTGTGGGGTGGGGGGAGGGGGGAGGGACAGCATTAGGAGATACACCTAATGCTAAATGACGAGTTAATGGGTGCAGGAAATCAACATGGCACATGGATACATATGCAACAAACCTGCACATTGTGCACATGTACCCTAAAACCCTAAAGTATAATAAAAAAATAATAAATAAAAATAAAAATAAAAATATATATATAGCATTTGCTTTATGAATATAGAAAAGAAATAATAGTGATAGTTGTGTCTGTACATTGTTATTCACATAAATCACAAATACTTTCAAAGCACATTTCAGTTATCATAGATGCTTTGAAATGGTTATGTTCTGCACTAGTCACAACAATTTTTTTTCTTTTTTTTTTTAGACAGAGTCTCCCTCTGTCACCCAGGCTGGCGTGCTGTGGCACAATCTTGGCTCACTGAAACCTGCACCTCCCATGTGTTCAAGTGATTCTCATGCCTCAGCCTCCCGAGTAGCTGGGATTACAGATGAGTGCCACCACGCCTGGCTGATTTTTGTATTTTTAGTAGAGACGGGATTTCACCATGTTGGCCAGGCTGGTCACGAACTCCTAACCTCAGGTGATCTGCCTGCCTCGGCCTCCCCACGTGCTGGAATTACAGGCGTGAGCCACCGCACCCAGCCACAGCTATTGTTTGCAGACATATCTTTACATCTTATTTTAGGTATTAATAAATAAAATATTTAAAATATTTTAAGTATACGTTATATTGCAAATTAATTTAAAAAATTGTTTTTGATAATTCTGTTTCAAAACAGTGGCTAACCTTTGAACTCTTATAAATTCTATCACTCTAAAAACAATATTCTGAGAAGGGGGTCATAGGTTTCACCAAACTGCCATAGTGACCTATGACACAAAAAAGTTTATGAATCCCTGAATTTAGTGATGTATGTGATCTTTAAGCACAGAGTATGGAAAATGGATCTCAGATGTATTACCTTCTCTTAGTAAGTGTGAGAAGATAGAGAATGTGTGCCTGATAAGGGGAAAAACATAAGGGCCTATTCATGAAAACCACAGACATTTATAAGAAACTCATGAAGGTTTTGTGCACACTCATGCATACAACAGTAACAAATAATTCCTGGTCTTGTGAAAGATCTAACAACACATAAGGAAGGAGTAAAATTCTTGTCTCATTGAATTTGAAAAAATAGCGGTAAATAACCCTCAGTACAGCTCTCTAAGCAAAATTTTTATAATTTTTATAAAATTTTATTTTTACAAAAAGTTTGCAAAATTGCAAGCTATACATTCTTGTTACTAAATACGTGACATTTTAGTCTTGTGGTTTATATATATGTGATATATATATATGTGTGATTTTTTTAATGACGCTGAAGCCTTAGTAACAGATGACAGAAAATTTTAACACTGTATTATGTTTGAACTATCATTACACCTCAAAATAAGTCTGAAATTGTTTTTAACTAAAACTCAGAAATGTCTATAGAAATATTTTATGCAATAACTATTATTTATTTTTCATCGTTTTCTACTTCTGGAATATACAAAACAAATTTCAGATGTGCTTTAAGAACAAAAAGAGGAATTCCTGTATTTAAAAAAATGCTGCCAAAAAATCTCAGAGGAAGTGTCCTTGGAATTTAATTTGAATGCATAAATTATCAACTTTAAAAAGTAAAAATGTAGAAGACTAAAGAATATACATTAGGAGGGATTCTCAACTTTCGAAGCCCATGGATGAGCTTCTGTGCAAATGCCTCATGCTCCTTAACACTGCCAAACTTCTCGAAATAGTTGGAGGTGAAGGTAAAGGAGATAAAAGGGGAAAAGAAATAGTTCATTTGTAATTTCCTAGGGTCATCAATTATGTTACTAAATTCTTTTCTTGCTTTATACAGCATTGGATGAAACTTTTGCAATCTAGCTCCAGGGATATTGATTAACGTTATATGGGTTTTGCACTGCACATTCCAGAGGGCAACAATATGGATGGTTGCAGAATGCAGCATTCCTTTGTGACCCCCAACTCTCCTTCCCAATTTCATTTCTTGTCCCGTTTTCTTATTCTTATCACCTAATAGTGAGTTCTCATGCTACTTAGCCCTTTTAAGAATGTGTCTTTTTTTTTTTTTTTTTTTTTTGAGACGGGGTCTTGCTCTGTCACCAGGCTGGAGTGCAGTGGCCCGATCTCAGTTCACTGCAACCTCCACCTCCCACGTTCAAGCGGTTCCCTTACCTCAGCCTCCTGCGTAGCTGGGGCTACGGGCACCCACCACCATGCCCAGCTAATTTTTTATATTTTAGTAGAGACAGGGTTGCACCGTGTTGGCCAGGATGGTCTCAATCTCCCGACCTGGTGATCTGCCCACCTCTGCCTCCCAAAGTGTTGGGATTACAGGCATGAGCCACTGTGCCCAGCCAAGAATGTGCCCTTAATGTTTAAGTCTCTAAGCCCTCTCCTACGTGACTTTCTCTTAGCAGAATAATCCACTTAACCTGTCAGAAAGAGCACTAGTTGTGTGTGCCAAAATTTGTTATAATTACTGAATTTGAAAATGTTTTCACTATTTCTTGAAAAGTATTGATAAAATATCCTGTTATTTATTTATTTACTTATTTAATTTATTTATTGAGACTGAGTCCTCCCTCTGTTGCCCAGGCTGGAGTGCAGTGCTACAATCTTGGCTTACTGCAACCTCTGCCTCCTGGGCTCAAGTGATTCTTGTGCCTCAGCCTGCCAAGCAGCTGGGATTACAGGCGCCCGCCACCATGTCCAGCTAATTTTTTGTATTTTTAGTAGAGATGGGGTTTCACCATATTGGGCAGGCTGGTCTCCAAGTCCTGACCTCAAGCAATCCACCCACCTTGACCTCTCGAAGTCCTGGGATTACAACTGCGAACCACTGCACCCAGCCCATAAGTTATTTACATTGTAATTATTTCTCTTTTATTTGTTCCCATAAAGTTCTTACTAAACTATACATTAATTTGTTTCATTGCATTCTTCATATGTTTTTGACACATTGAGTCATTTTCTTGGCCTTATTATGTGATTAATTTATTTACTCTTTTACCAGGTCTAATCTGCTGTTTATCTCATTGCTTAGTTTTTTAAGGAATTTATTATAAAATAGTTCAGACATAGGACAAAATAGAATAGTATAACAAACTCCCATGTGCACATCCTTCTAAGTCAATAATTATCAATTTATTTGTAAACCTTACTTCATCCATTCCACTCCCACTCCTGTATTATTTTTTTAAAAATCATATTTAAATATTTAACTGAGGTATCTCTCTCATTTTTAAGGTCTGTACCATTTCATATTTAAAAGTAAATAATAGTTATTTAACATCATCAAATAGTTACTGTTCACATTCACAATTGTCTCTTACCTGTATTAATTTTTAAAAGGCTCATTGTTTGAATCAGGACACATAAAACATTTTAACTGGTTAATAAATCCCTCTACTTTAGTCTTTAGAATCCCCTTCCCTTTCCATCTCTTTTTTAATCTCTTCAAATGCTGTTGTTTATTTACGGAAGAAACTAGATCATTTGTCCTGTAGTTTCCCACAGTCTGGATTTTGCTATTTGCCTCCCCGTAGTGTGTCTGAACTCATTTCTGTCTTTCACATTTCCTGAAAATTGGTAGGTATACATCTAGAGACAAGACTGTTTTTGGCAATACTATTTTATAGGTAGTGCTGGGTTCTGTCATCAGGAGGCATATAATGACTTGCTGTTTTCTTCTTGTGATGCTAACAGCAGTTAATGTTAATTGTCTAGACCCATCATTTCATTACGGTTTGCAAAATAGAAATTTTCTAATTCTATCATTTTTTAGCCAAAATAATTTTATAAAGAGAAATTTCTACCTCATTTACGAATTCCACAATTTCTTGATTGTTTTAGCTGCAAAAATTCTATAAAGAGAAAAGTCCACCTCCTCTACTGTTAGTGGTGAAGCTCATATAAGAAAGGTAGGTTTAATCTTCTCTTCATTTATATGTTTTCAAAAACAATGAACTGATAACTAGTATTTTCTAAAGATTTTTCAGTCATAGATTTAAAGAGATTTAATGCATTCAACTGGGAAGAAAATGTCAGTGAATTGTGTTGAAGTAGTAAAAATACAGTTGATCTAGTAGGAACATAAAATTATTTTCTAATAAGGTAATACTGCACTCCTACCAAATAAACAGGATTTTAGTAACATCTGAGGGATTTTTTTGATGGTGAGTTAGACTGTATTTGGCATAGAATTTGGAAATGTAACCTGAATGTAAATATGCTGCAAAATGTTGAATGTATGTATAGAAATACCTTTTCTGTCGATGCCAAATGCCCATTGTAAATAACCTTAAATATTACATTCCTCCTTTGCACAATAATATTTCTTTATAAAACTCATGATTTTGTTCCCCCAGGCAGAGTTGGGGCAGAAAATGTACAAAGTGAGCTTGAATATCCTGTCATACCTGATAGCAAGAAAGCTTATTATTTCTAATTTCAGGTCAAAAGAACTCAAGAGCCAATTTGAGGGCGCTCCGATTAGCTAAAGTATGACAGTCTGAGCATCAGTAAAATCATTAACTACAAACTATTTTGAGAAATCATATTGCTAGTGATAATCTTGGTATTGCTATTCTGAGATAGTTGAGTTTGTATTGTGAAATAAAGCACATATGTATTTATTTGATAATCCAATTCTGTCATTCTTGGTGCAAATAAGAAAGGGGACTCATGGCATGGAAAAAATGAAATAAAGTTATAAGTTGAACATGTTAAATAAAATTACGACACCTGATATGGCATGATTTCAAAATGTCCACAAAACATTCATATTAGCATAAATTTATGTTCCTCAATTGATATCAGCATGCACTCATGACTCAGTCTGTGCACTAAAATTCCTGAAAACAATCACTAATCCAAGCGAAATTAGCAACCCTAATGCCCCGATGGTCATCTGCCAACACCGCTTTTCACTTAAAGGATGCAGTAAGCCTCCTCAGAAAAAGAATCATTCCCCCAGGACAACAAACTACAACAAACTGCCCTTAAGAGTCATTTCTTTGTTATCACAGGTGTCAATATTTTTCTGTATTTTGTTTATAATTTTATTTTTTAAATAAAAAGTTTATAAAAAATGGTTCTAAAATGAATAGCCTTATGCGTGCTTTCTTCTTCTAAACACATTTTTACTAGTATACATTTGGGAGCGATATCTAGAAATAGGAGGAAGGCTGGGCCAGAAAGTCAGTACGCATACACTATGCTGGATATCGCCATAGTCCCCTCCATGTGGGTTCCATTTTGCACTCCACTCAGCACCACGCGGGAATGCCTTTTTCTCATAGCTTCAGTAATTATTTTGGTTTTTCAAAAATCCATTTTTACCAATCTATCAGGTGAGGAATTGTATATGAGTAAAATTATAGTATACTTTTTTCTCGTAAAGAGAATGGTGTGCATCTTTTCACATGGCTAAGGGCAATTTGCATTTTTTTCATGAATCGACTACTGTTTTTTACCCCATTTTTCTGTAGTTTGTTCTTTTTCCTCTTTATTTTTCAAAGTTCTTTAGATATTAAATATACTAACCCATTGATATAAGTTACAAACATTTTTTCCAATTTATTCTTTGTGTTTTTACTCTTTTTTATGGTATCTTGTGTCATGAAAACTTTAAAATATATAATTAATTTTTTTCCTTGTTTTTTCTATTCAAATTTTAAATCTAATTTAGAAGAGCTTCTCTATTCCTTCTCTATGTAGAACTTCCAACAATGTCTTCTTCTAGTACCTACATGGGTTCATGCATTTCTTCAATCAAATCTCTGATGCATTTAGAATTTATCATAATGTATAGTTTGAGAATGAATTACTTTTATCTTTTTTCTCATATCTGAACATCACTTACTCAAACTATATTCTTTTACTTACTAATATGAGATGCTACATTTTATACATTTTAAAGTTGCATATGAAATAGAGTCTATTTATTGAATTTCTCTTCTGATCTATCTATTTATGGGCAATGCTATTGTAAAAAAAACTATATAATATTTTAAACTACCTGGTAGGGCTCTTTTTTTCTGTTTTCTTTGGCAGAGATTCTCTGGCTATGCTAGCTTTTATTTTTTTAAATAAACTTTATAATCAACCCTGATGGCACTTTTTATTAGAATTGTGTTAAGTTTGCAATTTAACTTAAGTGGAGCTGACATGTTTGTGCTTTTGAGTCTTTTGACTTAAGAACACAGTACGTGCCTTAACCATTAAATAAGATACCGGCTTTTGGGCTAAAATACAAACACACACATACATACACATCATGTTTCAAAAGCGTTTCTCAGTTCTTATTCTATTGCACTTTCTTAGACATTAATAAATATTAGATTTTGTCAAATACCTCTTCTGTCATCTATTAATATAATCATATGACTTTTATCTATTGTTCTATTAATATGAAACATTACATTAAATAATTACTAATATTAAATCATATTTACTTTCCTGGAATAAGCCCCCCTTGGTCAAGATGTATTCTTTTTTTAAAAGTGTTGTTGGATTCTATTTGCTAACATTTTATCTATGACTTTTTGTCGATATTCATATATAAGTCTAATGCTTCCTCTTTTGTAAGTACTGCACACTAACCAATTATGCTACTGAAGCTCCTAAAATTTTCTTATTTATTTGAATTAAATTTTATCTTTTACAAAGTATTTTTAAAAAATACTTTATTTTAGATTCAGGGTATACATGTGTAGGTTTGCTACGTGGGTATATTGGGTGATGCTGGGGTTTGGGCCTTTAGTGAACCCATCACCCAAATAGTGAACATAGTATTCAATAGGTAGTTTAGCAACTCCTCTCTCTTTCCTTCCACCTTTTGTAGCCCCCAGGGTCTACTGTTTTCATCTTTATGCCCATGGGTACCCACCGTTTAGCTTCCACTTATAAGTGAGAATATCTAGTATTTTATTTCCCGTTTCTGCATTAATTCAGTTAGAAATAATGGCCTCCAGCTGCATCCATGTAGCTGCAAAGAACATAATTTTCTTCTTTTTTATGGCTGTGTAGTATTCCATGGTGTCTATATACCACATTTTCTTTATCCAGTCCACCATCGTTGGGCACTTAGGTGATTCCATGACTTTACTATTGTGAATAGTGCTGCCATAAACATGATTTCCTTTTTTAAATGTAGTTTTTGTGATTTGGGAGTCAATATTACACTTGTTTCAGGAAACGAATTTGGAAATTTCCTTTTTAAAAAAATATTCTCTGAAAAGATAAAGTACTATTGAAATTATTTGATAGCTTAAGATTTGGTAAAATTCTCCTGTGAAAATATCTGAATCTGGTACTTCTGTCAGCAAATTAAATAAAAATGGTAAATAAAATTAATAATAAATAAACTTTAAAGAAATGGTGATTAGAGTGTATCTATTTGAGCCAATGTTTATAAGTTGTATTTTTCTAACAACTTATTCATTTTTAAAGGTACTGAATTTGTTTATAGAGAATTGAGCATAGTAGTTTCCTATTTTTCAAGTTCCTCTTTTGTAATGACTATTTCCATGTTGTCATTTCTGATTTTGTAAATTTACTTTCTACATTTTTCTTAAGTAAGCCTGGCTTGTCTTTTTGTTGGTATAATAAAAGCAGCTTTGCACTGATTTATTATATTTTATGTCGTGCTTTATAAACTTACCGATTTCAGCTTTCATCATTGTTAATCTTTACCTTATGCTTTTTTTCTGCTTATGTTGGTTTACTTTGCTGTTCTTTCTACACTTTTTTCCTGTAATGTTTGCATTATTTGTATTTTTGTTTGATTACTATCATGCTAGTTTGTATCTAATATTTTCTTTTTCTGCCCATTGTATTGTATTTTTATTATTATTTTCAATAAAGTGTGTAATTTTATTTTGTATTCTTCTTTAACCAAATAGTAAATGACATGGTTTGTATTTTCCAGGTAAGAGTGTCTTCTTGTTTTTGATTTTGTTATTAATTTCTAGTTTTACTATATTTCAGTTAGTGATTGCTTTTGTAATATATCTGTTCTTTGGAATTTCCTGAGGTTTGTTTGTCACCTAAGACACGGTAAATTTTATGAATGTTCCATATTCACTGGAAAATAAGTTATATTCTCTATTATTGTAGTTCAAAGTTCAAAACAGATTTATAATGTACATTTTATGGGTTATGTTGTATAGATCTTCTATAAATTTTGAGTATATAATCGGTCTTGAATTTTAAACAATTAATTAAGGTCTTCTATTATTAATGTGTTTCTTTTTTTTTTTTTTTTCTGAGATCGAGTTTCACTCTTGTTGCCAGGCTGGAGTGCAATGGTGAGATCTCAGCTCACCGTAACCGCTGCCACCTGGGTTCAAGCGATTCTCCTGCCTTAGCCTCCCGAGTAGCTGGGATTACAGGCATGCACCACCACGCCTGGCTAATTTTGCATTTTTAGTAGAGATGGGGTTTTTCCATGTCGGTCAGGCTGGCATCCAACTCCCGACCTCAGGTGATCCACCTGCCTCAGCATCCCAAAGTGCTGGGATTACAGGCATGAGCCACGGCACCCGGCCTTATTAATACATTTGTTTCTATTTTCTGGCATTCTTTGTAGTTTCTCTTTGGTAAATGCTGTTGCACTGTTTTTCATTTTTAAGTTATATTTTTTCTGGTATCATTTGTTCATTCTTTTACTGTTATCCATCCTAAATCTTGTTATTTTTAATTGCATCTCTCAAATACAGAAAAGTATTGTATTTTCCTTTATCAGAGAGTCTGAAAACACTGGTATTTTAATAGGCAAGTTATATCCATTTACATTTATTGATATAATAGATTTTTTAAATCATATTTTAAAACTTACATATGAGTTTATTACATACAGGATTTCTCTGTATTATATTTTATTGTGCTTTTTTTCATAGAAAAGTTTTAGTTTTTATTCCCATGATTTTTTTTTTTTTGGTAACTTAATCTTATTTTATTATCATGATTTATTTTTTGAGACGGAGTCTCGGAGGACCGCCCTCCCTCCGTCCCACTCCCTGGTGGCCCAGACAACTTCAGAGACAGACCCTGGCTGGGCCAGATGGTTCTTCTCTTTGATCCTTTGTTTCCTTGTCTTTCTTCGTGTCTTTAACCCGCGTGGACTCTTCTGTTTTACAGACGGCAGCTCCACTTTAGGCCTTGTTAGTGGGGACTTTCCTGATTCTCCCCAGATGTAGTGAAAGCAGGTAGATTTGCCTTGCCTTTCTTTCTTTCTTTCTTTCTTTCTCTCTTTCTTTCTTTCTTTCTTTGTTTCATTTTTTCCTTTTTTTTTGGAGATGGAGTTTCACTCTCGTTGCCCAGGCTGGAGTGCAATGGCGCGATCTCGGCTCACCGCAACCTCCGCCTCCCAGGTTCAACCAATTCTCCTACCTCAGCCTCCCGAGTAGCTGGGATTACAGGCCTGCACCACCACGCCCGGCTAATTTTGTAGTTTTAGTAGAGATGGGGTTTCTCCATGTTGCGGCTGGTCTCAAACTCCTGACCTCAGGTGATCCTCCCACCTCGGCCTCCCAAAGTGCTGGGATTACAGGTGTGAGCCACCGTGCCTGGCCTCTTTCTTTCTTTTTCTTTCTTTCTTTCTTTTTCTTTCTTTTCTTTTCTTTCTTTCTTTCTTTCTTTCTTTCTTTCTTTCTTTCTTTCTTTCTCTTCTTTTTCTTTTCTTTTTTTTTTTTTTGAGACAGAGTTTCACTCCTGTTGCCCAGGCTAGAGATCTCGGCTCACCGCAACCTCTGCCTCCCAGGTTCAAGCGACTCTCCTGCCTCCCTAGTAGCTGGGATTACAGGCATGTGCCACCATGCCCGGCTAATTTGGTATTCTTTGTGGAGACGGTGTTTCTTCACGTTGGTCAGGCTGGTCTCAAACTCCCAACCTCAGGTGATCCGCCTCCCTTGGCCTCCCAAAGTGCTGGGATTACCGGCGTGAGCCACCGTGTGCCTAGCCTCTTTCTTTCTTTCTTTCTTTCTTTTTCTTTCTTTCTTTCTTTTTCTTTCTTTCACCCTTTCTCTCTGTTTCTTTTCTTTCTTTCTTTCTTTCTTTCTTTCTTTCTTTCTTTCTTTCTTTCTTTCTCTTTCTTTTCCTTTCTTTCTTTCTTTCTTTCTTTCTTTCTTTCTTTCTTTCTTTCTTTCTTTCTTTCTTTCTTTCTTTCTTTCTTTCTTTCTTTCTTTCTTTCTCTTTCTTCTCTTTCGTCTTTTTGAGACAGTTTCACTCTTGTTTCCCCGGCTGGAGTGCAATGGCGCGATCTTGTCTCACCGCCCCGTCTACCTCCCGGGTTCCAGCGATTTTCCTGCCTCAGCCTCCTGAGTAGCTGGGATTACAGGGATGCACCCCCGACGCCTGGCTGAATTTTTGTATTTTTAGTAGAGACGGGGTTTCACCAGGTCGGTCAGGCTGGTCTCCAACTCCTGACCTCAGGTGATGCGCCCACCTCGGCCTCTCAAAATGCTGGGATGACGGGCGCGAGCCACCGCGCCGGCCTATTTACTTATCGTAGGGGAGTTTTTATTTTTTTCGTTTCTATGTATGTACGTACATTTACAGATGTAGATGTTTTTATACTTTTATATATAAACGTAAGTGCTTGTATTTATGCATGTGTATGTATATACAGATACTTACATTTATGTATAAGTAAACATATTTGTATATACTAAATACATACACCTATTATACGCAAATACAGATGCTCATATATAAATAGGTAAATATTGATATATAAGCAGTCATATATAAATATGTACGTTTGTGTATAAAAATGTTATATTCATAGGTATAAATAGATAGATGTGTTTGTGACTATTTGTCTCCATTTTCTTTCTTTCTCTCTGTCTCTCTCTCCTTTATGCTTTTCTTCCTTCCTTTCTTCCTTTCTCTCCTTCCTTATGTTTTTCTTCCTTCCTTCCTTCCTTTCTTCCTTTCCCTCTTTCTGTTCTTTTTTCTTTCGTGCTTCATTTGTCTTTCCTTCCCTGTCTTTGCTTCTTTTTTCTTTTTTTAATTTATTTTTTATTTTATTTTTTTTTTATTATACTTTAGGGTTTTAGGGTACATGTGCACAATGTGCAGGTTTGTTACATATGTATCCATGTGCCATGTTGATTTCCTGCACCCATTAACTCGTCATTTAGCATTAGGTGTATCTCCTAATGCTGTCCCTCCCCCCTCCCCCCATCCCACAACAGTCCCCGGAGTGTGATGTTCCCCTTCCTGTGTCCATGAGTTCTCATTGTTCAATTCCCACCTATGAGTGAGAACATGCGGTGTTTGGTTTTTTGTCCTTGCGATAGTTTACTGAGAATGATGTTTTCCAGTTTCATCCATGTCCCTACAAAGGACACGAACTCATCATTTTTTATGGCTGCATAGTATTCCATGGTGTATATGTGCCACATTTTCTTAATCCAGTCTATCGTTGTTGGACATTTGGGTTGGTTCCAACTCTTTGCTATTGTGAATAATGCTGCAATAAACATACGTGTGCATGTGTCTTTATAGCAGCATGATTTATAGTCCTTTGGGTATATACCCAGTAATGGGATGGCTGGGTCAAATGGTATTTCTAGTTCGAGATCCCTGAGGAATCGCCACACTGACTTCCACAATGGTTGAACTAGTTTACAGTCCCACCAACAGTGTCAAAGTGTTCCTATTTCTCCACATCCTCTCCAGCACCTATTGTTTCCTGATTTTTTAATGATGGCCATTCTAACTGGTGTGAGATG
>NW_026652288.1:100510751-100695249 GCF_009828535.3 Hylobates moloch | reverse complement strand
AGAGGCAGGCAGGCCTCCTTGAGCTGTGGTGGGCTCCACCCAGTTCGAGCTTCCTGGCTGCTTTGTTTACCTAAGCAAGCCTGGGCAATGGCGGGCGCCCCTCCCCCAGCCTCGCTGCCGCCTTGCAGCTTGATCTCAGACTGCTGTGCTAGCAATCAGCGAGACTCCGTGGGCACAGGACCCTCCGAGCCAGGTGCGGGACACAATCTCCTAGTGTGCCGTTTTCCAGGCCCGTTGGAAAAGCGCAGTATTGGGGTGGGACTGACCCGATATTCCAGGTGCCGTCTGTTTCCCCTTTCTTTGACTAGGAAAGGGAACTCCCTGACCCCTTGCGCTTCCCGAGTGAGGCAATGCCTCGCCCTCCTTCGGCTCGCGCACAGTGCGCTTCACCGACTGTCCTGCACCCACTGTTAGGCACTCCCTAGTGAGATGAAACCGGTACCTCAAGCAGAAATGCAGAAATCATCCGTCTTCTGTGTTGCTGGGGCTGGGAGCTGGAGACCGGAGCTGTTCCTATTCGGCCATCTTGGCTCCGGGAAGCCCTCCCATGATTATTTTTGTATTAATATTTTTATATAATAATCTTGCACCTCTCTGTTTTCAGTTTTTGTCTATTGTTGTTTAGTATAAGACTTATAAAATTCAGTTGTAATGTTTTCTTTCTTCTTCATGTCCCCAAGCATCTATTTGTTGTAATAACCTTTTATTTTCAGTTTATAGCCAGGAAGCAATCAAATACTCATTCTAAATTTTATGTACTATCACTGTTTGACCTGAAAGTTTGATGGTTGTGCTCTGTTTTTTCAAACCATGTACTATAACACATTCTCTTTCTTGCCACCATCATTTTACTTTGCTTTTAAAGGCAATGCTCACACCTAATTCTAACAGTGATATCTCTCCAGTCATTTTGCTTGCCCAAGGTAACTCATGTATTAGCTTCCTCAGGATATGCTCATGGAAGGAATATTCCCTAAATTTTTGCATATTTATAATGGCTTATTTGTAGCTTTCATATGTGAAAATCTGTTCAGATGGATATTAAATGCTTGCCAATTTCTCCTTTTTTCTTGCAAGCTGAGCTATATTTGATAGCTAGCTAGACAGATTATATTACCTAGGTAGTTTCTCATTATGGTACTTTCTAAAGAAATTATTATGGTTTATTAGTCCATTCTGACACTGATATGAAGGATATACCTGAGACTGGGTAATTTATAAAGGAAAGAATTTTAATTGACTCACAGTTCCACAGGGCTGGGGAAGCTTCAGGAAACTTACAATCATGGTAGAAGGAGAAGAAAACACATCCTTCTTCACCTGGTGGCAGCAATAAGTGCAGAGAAAAGGGAGGAAAAGCCTCTTATAAAACCATCAGATCTCATGAGAACTCACTCACTATCATGAGAACAACAGCATGGGGGTAGCCACCTCCATGATTCAATTACCTCCCACTGGGACCTTCCCATAACATGAGGGGATTACGGGAACTAAAGTTCAAGATAACGTTTGGATGGGGACACAGCTAAACCATATAATTCCATCCCTGGCCTCTCCCAAATCTCATGTCTTCCTATTTTAAAACACAATCATCCCTTCCCAACAGTCCCACAAAATCTTAACTCATTCCAGCATTAACCTAAAAGTCCAAGTCCAAAGTTCATTTGAGACAAGGCAGTTCTCTTCTGCCTATGAGCCTGTAAAATCAAAAGGAAATCAGTGACTTCCTAGATACAATGTGGAGGACAGGCATTGGGTAAATACACCTGTTCCAAATGGGAGACATTGGTCAAAATGAAGGGGCTACAGGCCCCATGCAAGTCCAAAATCCAGTGGGGAGTAAATTCTTAAAACTCCAAAATAATCTCCTTTGATTTCATGTCTCACATTCATGTCCTCCCCTCTTGGCTGCTTTCACGAGCTGGCATTGAATGTCTGTGGCTTTTCCAGGTGCACAGCGAAAGCTGTCGGTGGATCTACCATTCTGGGGTCTGCAGGATGGTGGCCGTCTTTTCACAGCACTACTAGGCAGTGGGGACACTGTGTGGGAGCTCCAACCCAACATTTCCCTTCTGCACTGCCCTAGTAGTGGTTCTCCATGAGGGCTCTGCCCCTGTAGCAAACATCTGCCTGGGCATCCAGTATTTCCATACATCCTCTAAAATCCAGGTGGAGGTTCCCGAACCTCAATTCTTGCCTTCTGTGCACCCACAGGAAAAACACCATGTGGAAGCCACCAAGGCTTGGGGCTTGCACCCTCTGAAACCATGGCCCCAGTTATACCTTGGCCTTTTTTAGCCAAGGCTGGAGTGGCTGGGAAGTAGATTACCAAGTGCAGGTTCCTGGTCGTGGCCCAAGAAACCATTTTTCCCTCCTAGGCCTATGGGTCTGTGTTGGGAGGGGTGCTGTGAAGACTTCTGACATGCCCTGGAGATATTTTCCCCGTTGGCTTGGTGATTCTCATTTGGCTTCTGGTTATTCATGTAAATTTCTGCTGCTGGATTAAATTTCTCCCCAGAAAATGGGGTTTTCTTTTCTACTGCATCATCTGGCTGCAAATTTTTCAAACTTTTATGCTTTGCTTCCTCTTGAACACTTTGCCATTTAGAAATTTCTTCCACCAGATACCCTAAATCATCTCTCTCAAGTTCAAAGTTCCTCAGACCTCTAGGGCAGGGGCAAAATGCTATCGATCTCTTTGCATTGCAAGAGTGACTTTTAATTCATTTCCCAACAAGTTCCTCATCTGCATCTGAGACCACCTCAGCCTGGACTTCAATGACCATATCACTATCAGCATTTTGGCTAAAGCCATTCAATAAGTCTCTAGGAAGTTCCAAACTTTCCCATGTTATCCTATCTTCTTCTGAGCCCTCCAAACTGTTCCAACCTCTCTGCCTGTTACCCAGTTCCAAAGTTGCTTCCACATTTTCAGGTGTCTTTATAGCAGCACCCCACTCTCTGTGGTACCTGTTCTTACATTTGTATGAAGGACATACCCGAGACTGGGTAATTTATAAAGGAAAGAGGTTTAATTGACTCACGGTACCACAGACCTGGGGATACCTTAGGAAACTTACAATCATGGCAGAAGGGGAAATAAACATGTCCTTCTCCACATGGTGGCAGCAAAGAGAAGTGCAGAGCAAAAGGGAGAAAGCCTCTTATAAAGCCATCAGTTCTCGTGAGAACTAACTGACTATCACAAGAACATCAGCAGGGGGGTAACGACACCCATGATCAATTACCTTCCACTGGGTCCCTCCTATGACACGTGGAGATGATGGGAACTACAATTCAAGATGAGATTTAGGGGGACACAGCCAAACCATATCATATGGTGAAGCTTCAATGTAAATTATATAGTATTTATGCAGTATATATTTAGTATACTATATTTAGTATTTATGCTATAATACATTTATATATATTTATGTACAGTGTTTACTTATTGATTTATAGATTATTTAGTTGACCATGTTGCAATATCCAGGAGTCAAAGAAATAACATTTATTAGAAGGCACCATATTTTCTTTTCCAAAAGCTCAACTAATCTTTGGATGCCGATGTTCTTCTTTTTAAATTAGTTTTTAAACATATATTTATTTTTGATATACTTACCCAGCAGTGGTGATGCTGGAACATACGGTAGCTCAATTTTTAGTTTTCTGAGGAATCTCTAAACTGTTCTCTATAGTTGTTATACTAATTTACATTCCCACTAACGGTGCACTAGTATTCCCTTTTCTCTTCATCATTTCCTGTATTACAATTTGTTATAAACAATACTATGTTTTCAATTAGTATGTGATTTTTTTTGAGGTATGTAAACTATATTTTTCTCCTCTTTTTCACCAGAACCTAACATAGTACCTAGAACATGGTGGAACTAATTTCTATTTCTCTAGTTAAAGTAGGGTCTAAATTTCAAAATATAGGATAGGATTGTTTTTCACATACATGTAGTATAAGTTATGGTCTTCAAATGATGATTTTATTTTCTAGTGTAGCTTTGAGAATCTCTCAGAACAGAGGTATAGCAAATTGCGACAAGTATCCTGACAATCATTTAGCATAAAAAGCCGGGGAACTGGGAACAAGAATGAAAAGTCCAAGATCTCTAAGAATTAACAAAGATGGAAGCAAAGGATGTGAAAATGAGTACAAGAAGAAATGAGGTAGGCCGGGCGCGGTGGCTCACGCTTGTAATCCCAGCACTTTGGGAGGCCGAGGCGGGCGGATCACGAGGTCAGGAGATCGAGACCACGGTGAAACCCCGTCTCTACTAAAAATACAAAAAATTAGCCGGGCGTGGTGGCGGGCGCCTGTAGTCCCAGCTACTCGGAGAGGCTGAGGCAGGAGAATGGCGTGAACCCGGGAGGCGGAGCTTGCAGTGAGCCGAGATTGCACCACTGCACTCCAGCCTGGGCGACAGAGCGAGACTCCGTCTCAAAAAAAAAAAAAGAAGAAATGAGGTTCCAGATTATGAAATTCCTTGTAGGCCTTGCAAAGGAGTTTGACTTTTGTACTGTAGGCAATGGATAACATTTCACATAGATTTTTGTTTTAGATGATTATCCTGGTAGCTGAATACAGGATACATTGGTGATAAAGCGGTGGTAATGGTGGTGGAGGTAGAGATGAGCAAAGAGTGGAGAAAGAATAAATATTAAAAAAATTTAATAATTTAGGCCAGAATTAGAAAAGCCTTAATGAAAGATGATATTCTGGAGATATTTAATGTAGAAAGCAAACAGTATTTAGAGAATTTAGTGAGAAATGTTCAGGATGAACAAAAGGAATCTCGGTCAATTTCCCAGATGCCTGTCTATGGTACTTGGGTGGTCTTTTGTGCCACTTCTAACATGAAATGTACAGTACAAAGAACAGATATTGAAGGTGCAGAAAATGAACTAAGTTTGGAATGATTACTTTAAATTACTGACATAAAGGGATATTTCACTACTCTAAATCCGTAATTAGCATTCTATGAAGCACTTACATTTGATTATCTCATCTGAATTTTATAGAAGCAAGTAATTATTCTCACTTTATGCATAAATAAGCTGAAGATCAGAGAGGATAAGACACTTTACAAGTCACATAGAAAGAATCAGAAATTTGACAGAAACACATGTGTTCTGACTCCAAGTTCTGAGAACTTTTCACTCAGATTCATTCACACAATTTGGAAAGGTTTGTATCACAGGTTAAAAACAAGACGGTATTCCAGTTACCTCTAGTAAATGGAAAACTCAATTCACCAGAACATTTATACCACTGAGCATACATTTTGCGTCACCTCCCAAATGCAGTAATGTCTTATAATAACTGCTTTATATCTCCATAAGACAGAATCTTTCTTAGGAAACATGACAAAAATGCTAATGCACACTGTAGCAGTCATTTTGCTCCCTAAACAGTTATTTAGAAAACTGTATTATTAAACCTACAGATTAGCTAACATGCTGTCAAAACTGTTTATATACAAGGTTTTCACTGTATTTTTCATGTGGAATTCTCTCTGTTTTAGAATCCAGAAGGAAATAATTAGAAAATAAAAACGTTCTTTTTCTGAGTTCACTTACCTCTGTTTACCTTTGTGATCTACAGAGCCAGCTGAGAGTCTGTCAAGGGGAGACCCAAAACCAGAGAAACTCCTTTTCTTCTTTGTCTCAATCACATCATTTTCTAGGGACACCAATTCATCAAGAAGCAAGAGTTTTGCTGTCAGGTCAGTGGCTGATTTCTCTTCCCTGACTGTGAGTGTTGACTGCACATCTATGACTCCAGAATCAAAGGCCTATAAGGCAGAGAAAGGTGATTTCATTAATTTAGACAAAGAGACTCCAAGTATGTACATACGCATGTGGCTTTTGCTACTGTTAGCTGACATACTCATCATGTAACATTTTATAATTTTTTTTGAGACAAAGTTTTGTGCTTGTTGCCAAGGTTGGGGTGCAGTGGCATGATCTCGGCTCACTGCAATGTCCACTTCCCAGGTTCAAGCGACTCTCCTGCTTCAGCTTCCCAAGTAGCTGGAATTACAGGCACCTGCCACCATGCCCGGCCAATTTTTTGTATTTTTAGTAGAGATGGGGTTTCACCATGTTGGCCAGGCTGGTCTCGAACTCCTGACCTCGGGTGATCCACCCGCCTTGGCCTCCCAAAGTGCTGCAATTACAGGTGTGAGCCACAGTGCCTGGCCTTAGAATTTCTTATGAAGTTATTTTCCATAGAGAGTGCTAGATCTTTGGGGTATGAAACATGTAGAAGAGGGATATAACGAAGGGAAAAAATAAAACAAGAAAAGAAAAGAAAAACTCCTGGAATCCCTTTAAAGTTTAGCATATTTACGGATCATTTTTTCAGATTCTGTTTCAGCAACAACTTCATCCTTCCTTATCATTCCCATAGCGCTTTATCTATATACCTCTTTCATCATTGCACTTATTATTTTTTGCCTTGTGCCAGGTTGGTTACAATATATTTGTATTTGTTATTAGTCAATGACTTTGTCTAATTAGTCTTTCATTTGCTTTATTTAATGCTTGGTCTCATATTTTGCTCATAGTTAGTATTCAACAAATTTCTGATGAATATTTATTAAATGAATTCCAAACCAAATCTCATGCTATTTTCTTTTTACCATTCATTCATTATTTACTAAGTCAAGCCATTACTAATCCAGTATGTGCTAGGTTCTGCACTGGACATGAAGGATACAAAAATAAAAATTTAGTCTCTGTGTCTAAGCATCTCACCATCTCTATCCCTGTGATTTATTAACAAATATTAGTGTCTGCAATGTGTCTGAGATATCCCAATAACTTTGTGTCCTATGTAAAATTTCTTGTTTGTTTCTTACACATATTGCCACTTTGTACTTCATCCAAATCATAAATGCATAGCTGTCCAGTTTGTGAAGTCTGTCTTTTCCTCTCTGAGGCCCAATGGCAGCATTTCTTAAATGCTCCTATTAACAATCTTGAGTCATTCTGTAGTCCCGCAAATACTGCTTTTTTTCTAAGATCGTGAGAATATTCCCATGAGGGAAAAATTTTTAGCTCTGGGGAATCTCTTCCCTTCCCACTTTTAGTCATTCTTCCATGCGGCAGACTGTTGGTCTTGGTTTTGATTTTTCTTCACTTTCTGTTTTTCTTCTAAGATTATTCCTTCTATTGTCTTTTGATATGGTTTGGCTGTGCTCCCATCCAAAATATCATCTTGAATTGTAATCCTCATACTCCCCAAATGTCAAAGAAGAGATCAGGTGGAGATAACTGAATTATGGGGGAAGTTTCTCTCATGTGGTTCTTGTGATACTGAGTGAGTTCTCATGAGAGCTGCTGGTTTTATGTGTTTGGTAGTTCCTCCTGCATTCATTCTTCCTGCTGCCTTGTGAAGAATGTGCCTTGCTTCCCTTTCGCCTTCCACCAGTGATTGTAAGTTTCCTGAGGACTCCTCAGCCATGCAGAAATGTAAGTCAATTAAACCTCTTTCCTTTATAAATAACATACTCTCGGGCAGTTCTTTATAGCAGTATGAAAATGGACTAATACAGTAAATTGTTACCACAGAGAGTGGGGTGCTGCTATAAAGATACCCAAAAATGTGGAAGCAACTTCGGAAATGGGAAATAGGCAGAGGTTGGAACAGTTTGGAGGGCTCAGAATAAGACAGGAAGACGTGGGAAAGTTCGAAACTTCCTAGAGACTTGTTGAATAGTTTTTGCCAAAATGCTGATAGTTTTATGGACAATGAAGTCCAGGCTGAGGTGGTCTCAGATGGAGATGAGGAACTTGCTGGGAACTGGAGCAAAGGTGACTCTTGCTATGCTTTATCAAAGAGACTGGCAGCATTTTGCCCTGGCCCTAGAGATCTGTGGAACTTTGAACTTGAGAGAGATGGTTTAAGGTATCTGGCAGATGAAATTTCTAAGCAGCAAAGCATTCAAAATATGAGCTGGTGTTCTTAAAAGCATTCAGTTTTATGTAATCACAAAAAGATGGTTTGAAATTAGAAGTTATGTTTAAAAGGGAAGCAGGGCAAAAAGTTTGGAAAATTTGCAGCCTGATGATGCAATAGAAATGAAAAACCCATTTTCTGGGGAGAAATTTAATCCGGCAGCAGAAATTTGCATGAGTAACTAGGAGCCAAATGCTAATCACCAAGACAATGGGGGAAATGTCTCCATGGCATGTCAGATGTCTTCATGGCAGCCCCTCCCATCACAGGCCCAGAGGCCTACGAGGCAAAAATGGTTTAATAGGCCAGGCCCTGGGCCTTGCTGCTTTATTCAGTCTTGGGACTTGGTGCCTTGCATCCCATCTGTGGCTAAGGGGGCCAACATACAGGCAGGTCGTTCTTTCAGAGGGTTTAAGCCCCAAGCCTTGGTGGTTTACACATGTTTTGGGGCCTGCTGGTATACCAAAGTAAATAATTAAGTTTGGGGAACCTCTGCCTTGATTTCAGAGGATGTATGGAAATACCTGGATGTCCAGGCAGAAATTTGCTAAAGGGGTAGAGCCCTCATGGAGGACCTCTGCTAGGGCAGTGCAGAAGAGAAATGTGGGGTCAGAGCCCGACACAGAATCCCCACTGTGGTACTGCCTAGTAGAGCTGTGAGACGTGGGCCACAGTACTCCAGGCCCCAAATTGGATAGATCCACCAACAGCTTGCAGTGTGCATCTAGAAAAGCCACAGACACTCAATGCCAGCCCATGAAAGCTCCACAGACACTCAATGCCAGCCCATGAAAGCTGCTGAGAGCAAGGTTGTACCCTGCAAAGTCTCAGGGGCAGAGCTGCCCAAGACCATGGGAACCTACCTCTTGCATCAGCATGACCTGGATGTGAAAAATGGAGTCAAAGGAAATGGTTTTGGAATGATCTCCAAAGGTTTAATAACTGCCCTATAGGATTTCTGATTTGCATGGGGTCTGTGGCATGTTTGTTTTGGGCAATTTCTCCCATTTGGAGTGGGTTTATTTGCCCAATGCCTGTACCCCCATTGTATCTAGGAAGTAACAAACTTGCTATTGATTTTACAGGCTTATAGGTGGAAGGGACTTGCCTTGTCTCAGATGAAACTTTGGACTTGACTTTTGGGTTAATGATGGAATAAGTTAAGACTCTGGAGGACTGTTGGGAAGGCATGATTGTGTTTTGAAATGTGAGGATCTGAGATTTGGGAGGGGCAAGTGGCAAAATGGTATGGTTTGGCTGTGACCCTCCTGAAAATCTCATCTTGAATTGTAATCCCCATAATCCCCACATGTCAAAGGAGAGACCAGGTGGAGGTAATTGAATCATGGGGATGATTTCTCCCATGCTGTTCTCATGATAGTGAGTTCTCACAAGATCTGGTGGTTTTATAAATGTTTGGTAATTCAGTCTCCTTCCTGCTACCTTGTGAAGAATATGCCTTTCTTCACCTTCACCTTCTGCCATGATTGTAAGTTTCCTGAGGCCTCCCCAGCCATGCAGAACTATAAGTCAATTAAATCTCTTTCCTTTATAAATTACCCGGCCTTGGGCAGTTTTTTGTTGTTGTTGTTTTGAGACAAAGTCTCACTCTGTTGCCCAGACTAGAGTGCAGTGACTTGATCTCAGCTCACTGCAACCTCTGCCTCCCAGGTTCAAGCTATTCTCCTGCCTCAGCCCCCTAAGTAGTTGGGACTACGGGTGGTCACCACCATGGCCAGCTAGTTTTTGCATTTTTGGTAGAGATGGAGTTTCACCATGTTGGACAGGCTTGTCTTGAACTCCTGAGCTCAAGTGATCCACCTACCTTGGCCTCCCAAAGTGCTGGGATTACAGCCATGAGCCACCACACCTTACCAAGTAATTCTTTATAGCAGTATGAAAATGGACTAATGCATTTTTTCTGTTCTCCTTATTTTCTCCAGTAGAACAAAAGAGTAGCATTTTCAAGCCCTTTAGTCATTGACTCAAGCAAGTCTCTTTTAAAATACCTGTAGCCTGGCATACAAACTGAAAGCTATTGAGCCTCCTGTTTCCTTATCCAGTCATATGTGTCTTATGTCTGGTCAGTTCTTGCAGGACAATCTCTCTTCTGGCTGCTATTTTTGATTCCCATCAGTGGTGTTTTTTTGTTGCTGTTTTTTTTTTTTTTTTTTTTTTTTTTTTGAGATGGAGTCTCACTCTGTTAACAGGCTGGCACAATCTTGGCTCACTGTAACCTCTGCCTCCCAGGTTCAAGTGATTCTCCTGCCTCGGCCTTCCAAGTAGCAGGGACTACAGGTGCTGACGACCATGCCCAGCTAATTTTTGGATTTTTAGTAGACAGAGGGTTTCACCATGTTGGCCAGGCTCTTCTGCAACTCTTGACCTCAGGTCATCCAAGTGGTGACTTTAAATGAAGTCCTCTTTACTGGTTAGTGTACTCCCTTAATCAACTTACAATTTGCTTTGATACCTCCTATCTCTCTCTTCTCTATTTCACCCGTAATACTGTTATAAAGTTAGTTATCCCCAATACCACTTTTGTCACATAAAAAGAAAATTACAAATCTTTCACAGTTCTTTACTACTTATAGCACAAATCCCACAATATGGTTTCAAACTACTCCTGAGATCTTAGCTTCCGTCACTTCCCTATATAATCCTCATAACATAGAAACCAGAGATGAGAAGGATGCAGAAATGACCAGAAAGAAACCCTAAAGAAGGAGACAAGCCTTCAAAGGGCAAATAATTTTTTATCTTTCAAAGCATCCTCCAAAAATATGCTTTTATTCTTCCAACTAACACAAACTAAACAATCTTTTTTTAAGAAATATCCTTAATCTTAAAAAAAAAACTTTTATAAAACTTGTTCTTTAATATATTACATGCAGACTCTCACTTTAAGCTATTTAAGGAACAAAAAGAGTACATTTCTAATAAGATCAAATAAACTAATTTTTCTCCTTGTGATGCCCTGACATTTCTTTTTCTTTGTGCTTCAGTCATAGAACCAAGAAAATATTTGTACTGTAATTAAAAGTTTGAACATAACTACTCAAATTTTGGCATGCAAACAACTTCAAATGTTACATAAAAGCCCTTCATTCTGACATAACTGATTTAATTAAATATGGCTATAATAATGGATTTTCTCTTAAAGCTTTTTTTGTTCAAGGAATACAAGTCTTTGTTCTTAAGTTTCTTTTCATGTTTAGATAACTGGCTTGCTCCGACTCCTCTGTGAGGAGAAGATCATGATTACTGCTCTTTTCATTTCAAGTTCACAACCTTGAATGTCATGTTAGCAATAAAAAGAAGACAATAAAAAAATACTGATTTTCTTGATTTTGTGTTATTTCTCTATTTTATTTTGTGTACGTTTTCTTATTGGTAGCTGCAGCTCCTTCTTACTCTAGTAGAAATGACATGTTTACAAAGGAATATATATGTAATATATAAATACATAAATTATATTTATGTATATGAAATATATTTTAATATATATTCTTTTATATACAAACGTCATTTATAAAGCATGTCAAACATACATGTTTATTTCTGTAAGCTAGTTTCCATTACCTCTGCTGTTGTGACATCTACTGAGAGGACTTTTCCTGAGCTCCACAGTGTCAGTGTCACAGCCAGGATGAAATGTGCACTTGCCAGTCTCCAGTCCAGCATCTGAGGGTTACATATGTCACAGTTAGCATTGATTCATTTGGAATGTAAAGATAAAAAACAAAAGTTCCTAAATGGACTGTTAGAGGCAAAGGGTAAGCCAAATTATTCAGCTTCAGTATATTGGAGTGCATCTCTACAAAACGTAAATAATACTTAATAGAAGCTGTCCCTCTCCCAGAACGAATTCTGTCAAGGTTTCTTTTCCATGGAGACCCTGGATTAGGGTTATACAGCTATAATAATAATTTAATTCAAACTAACCCACAATCTGAGAAACGCAGGTAATGAAACTATTTTTTTACTGTCAAATCTAGAGATTACAACATTATATATGTACCTGAGGAGAAATTTGTAACAGTGGCAAGTCATTAGAGAATAAGTCCTGATTGCTTTGTGGTGAACCAGAGAGACTGTAGTATCTAAAAATATTCAAATTAAAAATTTCAAAACACCCACCATCTATTAGGAGAATTTCTTTATGTCCTTGTGTCATGTCAGGATTTCATAAGCAAGATTCAAAATTGATTTAAAAAAACTATCAGATGTTATTATATCAAAATTGAAAAATTACATATAAGATACAATAAAAAATCAAAAGACAAATTACTTAATGGAAGATATTTTCAATATATACGTAAAAGAAAGATTAGCATTTGGAAAATGTAAATGAACTCTTTAAATATAACTTTAAAGATAGACACAAATTAAATAAAAATGGACCAAATTTATAAACGCACATTTCATAGAAAAGAGGAGAACTGAATGGACAAAAGCTTCCACAATACATACAATTTCTTTAATTCAAATAAAAATAGAAGTGTAATGCCATTTTACACACATTAGATTGGCAAAAAGTTAGTCCACCTTGCAATGTTACAATGGTTTTAGGAAACAAAATCACAAAAAATTCTGGTGGAGCTGAAAATGAATCCAATCATTTGGAGAAAATTTGGCACTTTACAAAAAAGTTGAAAATGCTGATCTCTTACCTAGGACACACTTATTTCACTTCTAGGTATGTGTATATTCCTGAGAAACTGTCAATGTTTATGTGGAACATGTATCTGAAACTTCATTGCCTCATTGTATATAGTAGTCAAAAACTGGAATCAACCCGGTGCCTCATTCAAGAGAAAATAGATTCATTAATTGAGATTGAAACTACTGATTTAAAGTAAATGACTTAAATACATATTTATTGTTAAAACAAATAACTTAAATGTATGTTTGTCTGTATGCATGGATTTCAAAAAACAGTTTTGTGGAGAAACAGAAAGTATAGAACAATACATGACATTATACCATTTACTGAAATTGTAAATGCCCAAAGCAATATCTTATATTTTGGAATATATATATAAAATATAAACCAATGGAACTTGATTCATGATTATGATTACCTCTGCAGAGATAAAAAAGTGAGTAAAATTATAGAGAAAACATAAGGGAATCAATTTTTAATCTATATGCATTTTAAAGCAAATATGTAGAAATCTTACACGTGTTAATTCTGGTAGTGAGCACAAAGATGTGTTATTTATATGTGTCTGACTTTTTAGATTAAAAAGCCACTATCCAGCCAACTGAAGCTCATCTGTGTCCTGCATCAGGCTGACCTGCTGCTAGTTTGACTACTGGAAGTTACAAAACTGTAGGTAAAATGGGGCATTGCTCTACTGAGGGAAGGTTGTGGAGTATGAGCTAGAACAAAGTAGGCATGAATCCAAGCTTTGCCACTTAGTACATGGCAGTGGGAAAGCCTTCCAACTTCATCCTTTATGAATGAGAATTCTCAAGAAACTCTGTTTTCTTAAAAAAAAACCATTTGGAAAACCTGCTGGGGGTAAAGAGAAAATGGGTGCTAGAATGGAATCTGTAAGATTGGATTTGAGTCATGTTTGTGCTTTAGTATCAGTGTAACCTTGAATATGTATCATTTACCCTACTCAAGCTTCATTTTATTTGTTTGTGAAATTAGAAGTAATTCCCATCTCAAAAGAGCTTTGAGAGGATTGAATCGATTCATGCATACCCTTCTCATTTACTATTTATAATCTGTATGTGAAGGAATATGAGGCATCACTAAATATTTCCTTAATAACTACATTTGTTTTGGTGTGACCCAGGAATTTTTTTGACATTTTCTTGAATAATTGTTACTGTGATTCTTTCCTTGCCCCCACTGAGTTTGCACAGAGGCAGAGGCTTGGGTGCGTGCCACTGCTAACCTACTGCCGTGAGTCGCCTCGACTGGATAATGGGGGCAGATTTTCCCCATGGTGCTGTTCTCTCCTGATAGTGAGTTATCGCGAGATCTGGTTGTTTAAAAGTGTATAGCACCTCTCCTCTCTTTTTCCTCCTGCTCTGGCCATATGAAGACGTGCCTGCTTCCCCTTCCATCACAAATTGTAAGTTTCATGAGGCCTCCCCAGTCATGCTTCCTGTACTGCCTGCATAACTGTGAGCCAATTAAACCTCTTTTCTTTATAAATTACCCATTCTCAGGTATTTCTTTATAGCAGTGTGAGAATGGACTAATACAGGTAGCTGCCGTAAAACTGACAGAGAGGGAAGACCCTGGCAAGTGGCTGATTGCAGTTGTGTAGCAGTTAAGGTCTATGGCAAAGAATTTTAGGCCTAGGATGCCATCAAAGAGTATTTCAAATGCAAGAAATGGAAAAAAAATAAAACTTTGGCCCACATTCCTAAAAAACAAAAAACAACTAGTCACTATGCAACAGTATAGATTTTGATAATAAATGTTACATGCTGGTATGTGAACAAATATTTTATGTAAACAGAATAGTATCTGTATTAATTATGTCAGTTAAGACTTAAAATGGAGATACAATATTTTAGCACCATCTATAACATTTATTTATCAAATATAATTTTGACATGTAATGCTTAAAATAGTTGTTTATTTTGACACCAATTAATCTATTTCAGAATCTTGTCTCATAACGCTAGTTACTAGCAGCTTCTCTGTATTCCGTTCTTTTCTAGAAGGGAGCAATAAATTCTCTCTGTGTTCTCTTTTCGCTTACTTGATATTTGAACTGAGATTTTCTGTAAGCATAAAAAAAACCCAGTAAATCAGGACTATGTCTCTAAACTGGGAAAATAACCAATAAGAATGCAATAGTTATCTGATGAAAATATCAACCAAAACCTGCATTAGTGATTACTTTAAGAAGCCAGTACTTAATTGTATTCTTTTTCTCCTGATTTTGCTGATGTCTCTTTGACTTTACATAAAGGAGGATATACTAAGAACATAACTGTATTTTTTAAATGATTTCATATTTCTGATATATCTTTTTTATTTATTTTTTGTGACGGAGTTTCACTCTGTTGCTCAGGCTGGAGTGCAATGGCGCAGTCTCAGCTCACTGCTACCCCTGCCTCCCAGGTTCAAGAGATTCTCCTGGCTCAGCCTCCTGAGTAGCTGGGATTACGGGCGTCCACCACCACGCTTAGCTAATTTTTTGTATTTCTAGTAGAGACAGAGTTTCACCATATTGACCAGGCTATTCTTGAACTCCTGACCTCAGGTGATCCACCTGCCTCAGCCTTCCAAAGTACTGGGATTATAAGTGTGAGCCACCATGCCTGGCCTGATATATCTTTTTAAAAGAAATTTTTGTCCCATTTAATCAAAGACAAACTACAATTGTTTATGTTTTACTTTCTTGATTTTTATCATAAAAATAGGTTTCAAATGTGAAAATTGCCCAATTTTATATGTCTTTCCATGTGGATTTCCTTTAACTATTTTTATGTACATTTCACTAACCAGGTTTCGCCTCGTCTCTGTAATCTTCTAAATGGCACAGGATGATGAGTGTTTATAATATTGATGATTATGTCTGAGGTATATATTTTTGTGCTTGGGTGGATATAGGAAAAAATCATGATGTATCATCTTGCAGATAACCACATCCTGATTATTTGGATAAGGAGATGTAAAAAATAAATGCTGAGTTTAAATACACACATTTAATGGTTTAAAGCCATGCCTGTAGCCAGTTAACCAAAAGGCCAAGTTCCTAAATATGGCATTTGGTACACTAATGAAAACAAACACTCTGGCACCTGCCCTACAAAAGACATTTGATTAACTAGTTGAAACTTGATTGCTACAAAATTAGAAATGGAGGAAATTATAGGGAGGGAAGGAAAAGTCTAAGTTCAGCCCCATTTTCCTATTTTGTTGATAGTGGATAAATATAGCCCATGATTTAAAATCTCTTAGGCACCATGTATACTCTAGATCACAGAAAGTTCAATGAAAGGATGTTCATTGACTACTAAAGTAAAGGTGTTTGCATTTTTTTATAGCACATCATTATTTAAAAGTAATTTTAGAGTAATATTTCTCTGGATAGTGTGGAGTTTCAAAAGAAACAGCGACCATGGAATCCACCTTATAAGAAGATTATCTGTGTACTTCTTTCATTTTTTAGAAAATTGGACTATTATGTGTTTTGAGGTTTTAAATAATTCTGCTGAATAAACAAATGCCTTATATTGTATAACATCTTATGCTTTATTTTAAGGACTTTCCACATGTAAGAATTGATTATACCCTGAAAGGAGCTTTCAAACTGGCTAGAATGACGGTATATGGAATAAGGCGGTGAGATATAGAGTTTTGTCAGGAGGTATAAAATTTTGTCATTTATGTTTGGGATATATTGTACATTTTTAAAGAGGTGTTAGAGTTCCAATTCACATTAAAGGCTCTGAAATTTCAGCAATAAAGAAAAACTGGTTTAATTATATTTAAACCAGAGTTTAATAAGAAGCCTGTTAAGATGAAGAAAGATGTTTTTATTCGTAGGAATCAGTGTTGCAATGAGCCATTGTTATTGTGAAAAAAATCTCTCAAGTGGGCAGGGGTAGAAACAAAGAGATTGAAAATCATTGATCGACAAAAGAAAGAGCAAACTTCTATGAGAGGTGTAAATGTTAGAGATGGTTAGGCTGAAAAAGAGAAGCAATGGAAGCCAGTATCTGATCTCATGCACCTATTAATCAATAAGACTTTTAAACTATCTGCATGTGAAATCTGGTGTTGAAGAAAAAAAAACAACTCATGTGTAAACTCATTTCTCTTCAACCTGCAAATTTATGATTAACATCTGACTTATGGATAGTTGATCCAACAATTAGAAATTCACAAAGGTACTAGGTTTGTGAGTAAACCTTGATATTGTCTAGGAATTTTTAATTATTTACCCTAATACCTTGATTGGAAATACTCAAAATAGACTCCAGTCTCATTTGAACAAAAATTTAAAATAAAGGACTTAATTAAAGGATTTACAAACTAATTCAACGGCTACATTTTCTTTACTTTCTCTTCTCACCGTGACAGAGCACATACATTTAAGAGATTTAGCAGGATATTTTATAAAGGGGCCTTAGTTCTGACACCATGAAATGACCATGTGTGCCTGCCGACAACACCGCCTAAAATCTTCTCCCATTGAAATAATGGTGTCCTTCCAGGCATGTCGTGAGTCAGCTTGGCTCATAAGTGAGTCTGTAAAACATAGTACGTTCTTCGGGTTACCCTTTACCCACTCCATTAAGTTATAAACACTCAGGAATAATAAATGACAGAGTGACAATAATTTTTTATTTTAGAAAAAGGTCTAAAAGGGACAGTGCTCAACACAAAGTCTGCATAGCTCGCTGTAATGGAAAAAAGACCTGATGCAAGAGTGGTGAGACTCAGGCTCTTCATTGCCTCTGTTGCTATTTAATGATGTGACGCTGGACAAACACTTTCCTCCCTAGACCAGGTAAAATGGAGATGGTCTAACTGACCTCTAATGTTGCTTCTGGCTTTCAGAGCTCACTGGTGAACTGGCTATTTTCTGGTAAAAGTGCAGACACTTAACATGTAGGTAATGATAATAGTGCAGATTTAGCTAGGAAAACTGACTGGATGAGTTCCTCAAATCAACCAAAGTTTATGCAAAAAATTGCCTCTAGGCTGTGACATAAATATTTTCCTCCTTCACTTTCAGTATTTTAAAAATTAAGTATGTCTAGCTGAAAAGAAAGAATCTCCAAATCTTTGATTTTTGGATGTCATTTATGGTAAGACATTCCATTTTTAAGAATATGTTAAGAAAAAACAACGCTACCAATTAAACTGATATGCTTATCAAATGTAAGATTAATTCTAATTTCAGAGATGTTAAATGTGAGGCAAAATTGATGACATATGGTAATATATTTATTTTAAAAAGTTTACTTAGGATTTTTTTTTTTCTTTTTTTTTTTTTGAGATGGAGTTTTTTTTTTTTTGAGATGTTGCCCAGGCTGGAGGGCAGTGGTGTGATCTTGGCTCACTGCAACCTCTGCTTCCCAGGTTCCAGTGAGATTCTCCTGCCTCAGCCTCCCAAGTAGCTAAGATTACAGGCCCTGCCACCGTGTCCGGCTAAGTTTTGTATTTTTACTAGAGACAGGGTTTCGCCATGTTGGCCAGGCTGTTCTCGAACTCCTGACTTCAGGTGATCCACCCGCCTCAGCCTCCCAAAGTGCTGAGACTGCAGGCGTGAGCCACTGTGCCCAGCCTTACTTAGGATTTTTTTCTTCTCTTTTTTTCCTATCATGCATAAGTCAGTATGTTCATTTCCCTACCCTTTCAAAACAAAAATTGTTAGAACTGATGTTCCAGATACCATAGAATGCAGTTATATCCTCTCTTTTAAGCTGAGAGAAAGACTGCTATGATATTTAACTTGGTCATCAGATAGAAATGTTGCAAGTAACATAAATAATATTAATAATTAAAAAATAATTGAGTACTACTCTCCTGCATTTTGAATTAACAGTCTTTCAAGATAAAATAATCACTTGAATATTTTCTCAGTAATCATGATCTTAATTTTAGTAGATATAAAATTGGTGAAGACAAAATAGGAATTATTGATAATAAGAATTTTCAGATCTCTACAACCTCCACCAATATCACAAATGTGTGTTATATTAGTGGAGGTTATATATATATATTTTTTTTTTTTCACATGATGTGACTCCAAAAATTCTCTGTCAATGAAATAATAAATATTCAAAAAATAGAACTCTTTCAGACAATATACAGATATTCAACATTATGCTGGGGAAAAACTCAGGCTCAGACTTGAAGGACAGGGATAAGAGTTTTAGCTGTGCTCCTTAATGGGCTAATGATCTTGAACAAGACTCTAAAATTGTCAAAACTGTCTAATGAAACTGATTTTCTTCACAAAATGTAAGTTATTTAATTTTAGTTAATCTTAATTAATTTACAAACAGCACAAGTTATGGAATTGGCTTAGAGTTCAAATAAAAGAAATAAGCCTTTTAAGTTTATATTTAATATTTTTTGCTAAAAATATATGAGGATATAAATTTATCTATGAGAAAACTACACCTTTTTAATTTGTATTTTATTATAACTAGAAACTTCGCAATGGAAACTAAAATAGTACATAGAAACAGTTTGTAAACTATAAGATAATTTGAAAATATTATGTTTTAAAATATAATTAAAAATAATTGTTTTGAAGTGATTGTTATGAAGCTGAAGGCAGATGTTTGAAACCAAATTTTTTCTATGAACACAAAATTTACACTCAACAGTCACTTAGGGGACTTGGAGCCGTTCATAGAGACAATCTGCAAAACTTATATTGAAAAAACCAAAAGGATAAATTATAGTTTGTCATTATATAGGTAATCTTGATATTTCAATAAGTGACAATACTTGAACAACACTTTAAAGAAGATTTCTCTAGCTTTCTTTGATTAGGGAAGCACCCAGTTGATTGAGTGACTTACCTGCTGGAAAGCAAAGATTGGGGCCTCCTGCCATTGCAGTCTCTTTTTTTATTGAAACTACGATTCCAGTCTCTGGTGAATTTTGCCTCACAAACAAGACAACTGAGTGTGGCTGTGGCACTTAGAAGCTTAAAAATGGGTAAGAAGTTTGGGATCATCATAAACTCAAATTCGAGATTTAAAATCATTGAGGATTTTCACCCAAGAGCAATTGAAAATTGCTAGTGGCTTGTAGCTTCTGTCACTATCATATACATTGTCTATATTATCCTCATACAAAATACATTTGAGAAATACTCATGGTGCATAGCCATTTACTTAAAGATTTCCTTCTGAAATTTGCTATTTTAAATAGTGTAATGGGAATTTACTTTATGTTTTGGATTCCTGAAAAAAAAGGAGCAAGTTGACATTGAGAAATTTAACATTTCCCGTTAAAAAAAATTAAAATATCGGCTGGGCGCGGTGGCTCACGCCTGTAATCCCAGCACTTTGGGATGCCGAGGTGGGCAGATCACCTGCGGCCAGGAGTTTTAGACTAGCCTGGCTAACACGGTGAAACCCCGTTTCTACTACAAATACAAAAAATTAGCCAGGCGTGGTGGCACGTGACTGTAATCCCAGCCACTGGGGAGGCTGAGGCAGGAGAATCGCTTGAACCCAGGAGGCGGAGGTTGCAGTGAGCAGAGACTGCGCCGTTGCACTCCAGCTTGGCCAACAAGAGAGAACTTCATCTCAAAAAAAAAAAAAAAAATTAAAATATCAGGAATGTGTTCTTCCCATTTCTCAGTGCTCTTCAATTGGCAGTAGCAAATTTTCCAAAGTCACAAAGCCAGTTAGAAGAAGAGCCAGAACAACAACTTTCATTTTCAGACTCCCAGTTTCACGCTCTTTTGAGTATAACCTATTTGTGTAAGTGTAAAAACCCTTTTCTATCTTCCAAACAAATTTTTTTATAAAGCAATATTTTTATGGATGCAGTGTTATTAATGTGGCAGATACCTACATTTTAAAATGACTTTCCCTGAAGGCAACAAATTAGGAAGAATGATAAATTACTACAACATGTGTTAACTGATTTTATTCTATTTGGCACCATTTTCACTCTTTTTTTAGATAATTTGCCTTCCAAAATCTTAAAATTTTATTTTTAAGTATCTCTGTCTGTTTTTTTCTTCTATTTGGATTTGTGATTAATACTACTAATCTCTTTCTTGCAAAAATTAAGAAGCCAGAAACCTACAATGCCACTTTAAAGAAAGATTCCATTATTATTTTAAACACCCAGATCTGGATGTTAAAGTGTTTAGTTGTTATAAACTCATTTAGGGCAGAGACCATGTCATGTTCACCGTTGCATCTAAGCACCTAACAGAATGCCTGGCATAGGGTCAAATGTGTGTGTTGAATGAATGCATGAAGCAGCCTTATGTGGAAGGTAAACAGGAATGCAGGGCAGATATTAATATCCCAGCTTTCTTGATATGAAAACCAAGGTAGAGGGAAGATAAGAGATTAGCCTATGTTTCTACACCTACAGTAAAATGTGATGAAGTTCATGCTGGAATCCTGATACATCCATTAGTGTTTCACATCACAGATTCTCATTCTAATGAAAGTTACATGTATCACTAACCTCCAGTAATCATTCCTCTAAACTTTAGGATGTCTCCTTTTCATACATTAATCTGTACCTAAATCCCCAAATAACTAAATACTTCTTGATAGAAAACTATGTTATTTAAAAATAGAAAATAACATTAGTGTATAATTGTAGGCAATTCTGTTAAGGAAATTTGTTGTTTAATTCTAATGCTCACTAATGAGAAAATAGCTTTAAAACTGTACATAGGGAAAAGCTAATAGAGTTGCACGTATTAGCTGGCCGTTCTATACATAGACAACTTTTTATGCAGCATTAAAAGGCTTTCAGAGGGTAAAATTGGATAAATTAAGTTAAATATAGCATATTTAAATCTGAAGTTAATGTGGAATATCACGACCCCCTTCACCGTTTACCCCACTTTGTACTTATAAAAAAAAATTTGATCAAAATCTTACATCATAATTACATTAAGCTAGCCAACATAATAAATGAAAAAGTATCTCTAACATTAAACAAAGGGGCAAAAATATAAATTTTATGATACTCAAAAACAGGATGCATTCATTAGGCATACACTGCCTGTCAGATACTGGTGATATAAAAGTAAAGAAGATACTTTCTCTGTCTTCCTGTTGCTCACAGCCTGGTTCAGGTGGAAACTCCTCAACCACTTGCCCTAAGGATTTCCTTCTGCAAGAGCAGCCCCTTT
The DNA here is from genome assembly GCF_009828535.3 of Hylobates moloch. Classification (NCBI taxonomy): domain Eukaryota; kingdom Metazoa; phylum Chordata; class Mammalia; order Primates; family Hylobatidae; genus Hylobates; species Hylobates moloch. The sequence continues at coordinate 100,673,439 of NW_026652288.1, read as the reverse complement.
CTGGAATGCTTCCACTTTCTTCAAATAGAATTATCGTACATAAACTTAAAAAAAAAATAACATTTGCATAGAGTTTTATTATCTTGAAATTAATCTCCTGTCATCCTTACCAGTCATGTTAGACCTATATAGAAAACATTGTAATTCTATTTTTTAAAAATCTGTGAACTGAGACAAGCTGAGTTACTTTAGAAATCTGGTCTCTTAACTCCTAGTATTGTATGTACACTTTGTAATACAACAAAGTGAATTAGTAGAAATAGGTTGACTCTTAAGTTACATCGACCTGGATCTGAATCCTGATGAGGCATGTCATTTGGCCTTTTTGTTTTAACTTCTTCTTCAGAAAAATAGGGCAAAGACCTAATTTGTAGGCTTAGTATGAAGATCAGAAGTAATCTGGGTGAATCAGCAGGCATAAATTAGTTACTCAATAAATAACAGTTATCATTACTCTGATATTACCTTTGAAATATGGCAACTTTTCAAAATGTTTTTGCTACTTTTTAATTTTTATGAAAAAATATTTTTATCCTTCATTTTAAGGAACAAAATTAGTCCTCAAAATCTAGATTTATGGCAGAGTGATAGAAAATAAAATATAGTAAGAAAAATAATATTGAATGGGGGAGGACAATTTCACTATAGAGAGTTATAAATAGAAATCACTCTAACATTTGGTGCATGATCATTATTTTGAGTCATAATATTTCTATAAAAATTGCTTCCAACTATAGAAAATGTAATCCTGGGAAAGAAACAAAAGAAAGCTCAGCTGTACTGAAGGCATCATTATTCTTCTAGCTCTAATTGTGCCACCTAAAGTGAATTTTTAATACTATTTTATATAATATTTTAAAAGTGGAATTTTCACATATTTGTAGCCTTAGGTACCATAGGAATATAGAATTTTAGAAACAGAGGAAGCAATCATTAAAAACTGTCAAATTTAATACCCACAATTAATAGATGGAGAAAGTGAGGCTCAGAGAGAATGAACCTGCTCAAGGGAGAGGAAAGAAGATAATAATATAGAAATGGTTGAAGAGGAAGAGAGAGTAGAAGGTGGTGGCAGAGGCATTGTTACTGAAGGGAGGAGATGGTTTGTATTAAGGTCTGAGCTGATGGCGTGGCGATAAGGAAGAAGGCGTCACTGCTCCAGGGATGTACCATGACACTTACTTGAAGAAAGAAGAGAAAGAGCTAGCTAAAAAAAAAAATGCCTTTAATCTGAGAGATCTTAAGCCATTTGGAGAGTTGGTTCATTTAAGAGAGATACCCAGAGTTAGCACCTTGTTGTAGCTTACTTACTGTATCCCCACAAACTCCTGAGGGGAGGAGAATAAAGCTTCAGGGAAGCTGAATGATTTGTCCATAAAGCCGTTGAAGTCAGAACTAGAATTAGAAGTCTAATTTTGTGCCTCCAAAGCTTGTATTTCTCTGACTGAACTATTGAATCTAAGCAAAAGTTGTCTGGTAGGTAACAGTCATAGTAAATGAAATATTGGCATAACGGTTAAATTAGCTCTAAAGATTAGTCCTAAGATTCTGTGATACTGATGTTTTATTCTCTAAAATAGGGAAAACTGACTGACGTGGGGGCTTCCTCAAATATTTTTATACTCAGTATCCCTAGCACTTCTATTTTTTTTGTCGTTTTCACAAGGACAAAATACAACATTATCAAGCCTTAATTTGTGCTTAAGGCTTGCCTGAAGTTGTATAGGTGGATTATAGCAGAGCTAGAATGATATATTAGGATTTCTTACTTCGAGTTCTTTATTTTTTGAGACAAGTTCAATTAATATAATTTTATTAATCAAATGTTCAAATCATTAAGGGTATTTGTAAAAGAAGTTAAAATTACAGCCCTGAGGTTCCCGTGCCCAATGAACTGAAGATATCTGCTTCTCTACTGCTCATTGTTCATTATATAAGAATCAGTTAAAAATCCTGGGAAATAAGGGGGAGGAAGAAAATGTCAACCTTAAACACGCTAAATGATTTTTGAATGAAGCCATAGTAGAATTCACTTACATGAAGGAGACCTGAACTGTTATCTACAGAAAGTGCTCCCTAAAAAAGTTCTGTAAGAGGGCTGAAAAGTAGTACCAAAGTAAGAGAAGATACAGAATGTCCGTGATGTTTTTGGTATAACACTATAAATTCTATAACTTATATAGGCATTAAAATCACCATAATTCATTCTCAAAAATGTTAAATTTTTAGAAGGAAAACTCATAAACAAATAATAATCACATTCTTAAACCTATAGAGTCTGTTATTCAAAGAAACAACATTTGAATTGTTAGAACTGAATTCAATGAGTGCACACTAAACCTGAAATAAAATTGTAAATTTCTCCTCCAGCAGAACTCAAATGTATGTTTCAGATTAACTCTCAGTTCAATCATTGAATAGCAAGAGCACTACAAATACTGAAGAACAGGCATACTCTAAGTCTACTCCAACTATGTTATTAATATCATATTTGCATATTTGACATATAAGGAGAAAAACAGAAGATGCATTAGGTTTTAAGAACATAAGACATAGAATTTCATTAGTTTAGAGATGTTTCTTAAGCTCCAATCTTGATGGAAATAATGAGGAAAAAAACCTTTCTGTTTTACCTAGGTTGTTTAGACCACTCTTCTGTATTAAACATTTTTCTAATATTACACAATTTTGAGGAAAGCAAAATAATGCTAATAACATATATATATGTATAAAATTATTATTTTGCATTCACTTTCTGTTTGTTTTGAAATGGAAGAAAAGAAAAAAGCAATGTAATAATATGAAATATCTGAATAAGCAATTAGTTCTAACTTAAGTTTGCATTACAAAAATATCTTTGATTTTCTACTCATTTTAGAGAGGGAAATATTACCATTCTAATTTTAACAAAATCAAGATATAATCAAAACATTTAAAGAGTCTGTGAAAGTAAAAATAATAGTTAAAAGAAAAAAGCATTAAATCTTTATCAATTTTTACATGTAACTTACCTTGTGAAAGATCAGGAGATTCTAACTTTAGAGTACTGTCTGTGCAGTTTCTCCAAAACTCAGCCCTGATGGTGAGTTTTCTCTCTGAGTTTTTATAGTTTCAGTTATACACCCCTTACTCCAATCCCTGCCTTTGCTTTCTCTTACATCATTTCTACAGATTTTCCACTGAACATTTTCCCAAGCCTCTCTTCAATCTCTTTCTCTCCCTCCCTCTCCCTCCCTTCTTCAGTTTCTCCCTCCCTCCTTTCCCTCCATATTTAGTCCATCGATTGCTTTGATCATGGCATTTAAATAGCGATGGAAGTATAGGCTCTGGAAAATTTAAATATAGATTTAGTATTGTGTTCAGCTTCACATCCATCCCCTCTTCCTGAGGTTTTAGTCAAGCTCTGATTATTACAAATCACATTTCGGAAATAAAATGCACTAAGATTTGTTAAAAAGTCACCAGGGAATTTCAAAGTACGATTTAGAGAGATTATAATCAGACACAAACTGATTTATTGGTGTAATTTTTGGACCTTTAAATGATCAGCTATGGAAATAATGAGTAGTTTCAGCCTCCGTCAGGTGCACAGTGCTGTGTCAGTGAAACACAATGACAGCTACTTCGTAATTAACATTGCTATACTGGGAAGGCTGTCACTAACGAACCTATAAATACTGAGCTGTGACATGTGAGCTATAAATGAAGGCGTTGTAATCATTTTTATCTTGCTCTTGTTCTTCAGTACTTTAATTTCTTTTTAACCAAAATATTTCTGCCTTTGGCTGAAGGTTTTCTTTCATTCTTATCTACTACTAATCACATTTGCATCCTTACATACACAAGTTATTTTTTAAATGAATTATTAAGTTATAAAGGTAACGTTATGTTATTAGATCATTAATGACTCATTTGATTCACCAGAGGGTCCCCATCTGACAGGTAAAGAGGCCAAGGCTCAGATAAATTAAGTGACTTGTGAGATCACACAGCTAAGAGGTAGTCGCAGAGCTGGATTTCAAATGCAGATCTTCCTAATTCCTTATCCAGTTCTTTTCCCACGACTGCATTCTATCTCACTGCTTTAAAAGCTAGAAAAGAGAATCCAAACCAGATTATATTTTTGCACAAAAAGAAATAAATTTATTCTTTTTGGTTTCCCTAAAAAGGCCATTTAAAATACTAGTCACTAGTATAAGAACAATTACATGGTTAATGTGGATCTAGATGGGGGAGCTGACCAGAGCACACAGAATTAGTGGGACAGTAAAATGCTTCATTTTTATGACGGGTTTCCAGGGATAACATATGTCTCAACAAGCTTGAAATTTGAGTAGTTGGCAGAGACAGTTCACAAATCAAGATAAAAATACAGCCTAATTGTGGACCCTTGTTTAGACATTACTGCCATAAAACAATTACGTTAGCTTGAATCCACATGATGGAAAACTCTCAATATAGAATTAAAGGATGCATCGTGATGCTACCAGAAGCCAATATTATTGACATACCTTCTATCCTTATTTGAAATGCCTCTCTTAGCATGCAGACAAGTGATATCTGTGGCTGATTTATTCCAGATCTGTCCCTGCTTAGACAGTCCAAAGATTCCACCCTATTTGTGGATTTTGTTGACCTAATTCAAAAGTTTGACTTAACTGTTCTGCAGCAGTAGAAATAGCAACAGTTTATTCCAGGAACATCCATGGTACATTTAAGCCATTTTTACAGCCTTGTGTATATTATACACCTCTATATGATTTACTTATGCATTTATACATGATAGAAAAATTCCATTACCTTCAAAAGAGAGAGGAAAAATGGGAACATGCAAAGAAATAAAAAGATAAAGAGAATTAATATTCAGTGTTGGATGGGGAGAGACTAAGATGAGAAAGGGAGAAAATATTAATGAAAACTTTTTCAGCTAGCACGTCATGATTTAATTCCCATAACAACCTTGCCAAGGAACTATACTTTTTCAAATATAATGAATAGAAAACTAAAGCTCAAATCTGTAAAATGGATAGCCCAAATCTTCTTAGCTTAGAAGCGATGAGACAAAGGGTTGAGCCTTACTATCTGTATCGGTCAGAATCTGGCAGGAAAGAGATGGCACATTCAAATTGAGTAATTTGAAGAGAATGTGATGTGAACATCGTGTAGAAGAACCAGAAGGGATCATGTGGTATAGTGAACCCTAGTCCTGAAGAGTCAAGGATAGTTACAGGGACGCAGAGACAAAGGGATCCTGAGTAGAGAAAGTTGTCTGGCAGAAGTGTGACATTTCACAAAAGGACATGGCAAGTCAAGAGCAAACCAGAGGGCATGGAACCTATGAAATAAGCACAAGACTTCACTCTGCTTCTTTTCTTCAGTCTCCTGTGGTGTTTCCCTTTGGTGACACCAAACTGGAGAAGAGATTGAAAGAGGGGAGATAAAAGGGACCCAATACATCATTTAACCTCAAAACTGTGCTCCAAGAAACACAATTTGGGTCCTTTTTAAAGACCAACAAGACGGCAAATGCCACTGTTATTCACATTGTTATCTAATATTTCCTGCTTTTTTTTCAAGTCAGGTTTGTTGAGGTATAATTTACATACACAACATTTACTTTTTTTTTTTTTTTTTTTTTGAGACAGAGTCTTGCTCTGTCGCCCAGGCGGGAGTGCAGTGGCGCGATCTCGGCTCACTGTAAGCTCCGCCTCCGGGTTCAAGCCATTCTCCTGCCTCAACCTCCCACATAGCTGAGACTACAGGCACCCGCCATCGCGCCCCACTAATTTTTTTGTATATATTTTTTTTTAGTAGAGACAGGGTTTCACCGTGTTAGCCAGGATGGTCTCGATCTCCTGACCTCGTGATCCGCCCGCCTTAGCCTCCCAAAGTGCTGGGATTACAGGCGTGAGGCACCGCCCCCGGCTACTCTTTTAAACTGTACAGTTTGACGAGTTTTGACAAGTGCAGATGCTATGTATCTTCAACTACAATCAAGATACAAAACATTTCTATTATTCCCCAAATTTCCTAAATGCCTCTTTGCAGTCAATCCCTTACCCCACCCCTAGGTCCTGGCAGTCACTGATTTGATTTCTGTCCCTTTTTGTGTCTTTCCTAGAAGCTGTAGGAATAAAACATATAGTATGTAGCATTTGGGATCTATTTCCCTTAGAATAATGTTTTTGAGTCTTTTTTTTTTTTTTTTTTTGAGATGGAGTCTCACTCTGTCACCCAGGCTGGAGTGCAGTGGCACGATATCGGCTCACTGCAACCTCCGCCTACCGAGTTTAAGCGATTCTCCTGCCACAGCCTCCCAAGTAGCTGGGACTACAGGCATCTGCCACCACGCCAGGCTAACTTTTTGTATTTTTAGTAGAGACGGGGTTTTGCCATGTTGGCCAGGCTGGTCTCAGATTCTCGAGCTCAGGCAATCCACCCGCCTTGGCCTCCCAAAGTGCTGGGATTACAGGTGTGAGCCACCACGCCCAGCATGTTTTTGAGTCTTATCCATGTTGTTAAAGGTATGAGTATTGCTTTTTGTTTGTTTTTGTTTTGAGACAGAGTCTTCCTCTGTCACCTAGGCTGAAGTGCAGTGGCGTGACCTCAGTTCAGCTCCCGGGTTCAAGAGATTCTCCTGCCTCAGCCTCCTGAGTAGCTAGGTCTGCAGGCATGCACCACCACAACCCTGCTATTTTTTTTTTTTTTTTGTATTTGTGGTAGAGATGAGATTTCACCCTGTTGGCCAGACTGGTCTTGAACCCCTGACCTCAAGTGATCCATCTGCCTCAGCATCCCAAAGTGCTGGGATTAAAGGTGTGAGCCACCATGCCTGGCCATGTATGAGCATATTTAAAAGGATGACTGTTCTATTGGATGAATGCACTATAATTTGCTTATGCATTTACCAGTTGGTGAAAATGTGGGTTGTTTCCAGTTTTGAACAAATATGAATAAAGCAACCATGAACATTAATGTAGAGTTCTTTGAGTGAATACATGTTTTCATTTCACCTAAGCATATACATAGACGTGAGATTCCTGTATCATGTGGTGAACGTATGTTTAACTTAATAGGAAATAGCTAAGCTGATTTCCAAATGGTTCTACCATTATGCCTTCCCACCAGCAATGTAGGAGACTTCATTTGCTCAGCATGCAGGTGAGCATTTGATATTGCCATTAAAAAAATTAAGTCATTCAAAAAATTGTATAGGGGTAAAATATGTCATCGTATTTTAATTTGTATTTCCCTGATAAGTAATGATGTTGAGAATCTTGTCATGTACTTATATATCTTCTTTGGTAGCCTGTCTGTTCAAATGCTTTTTAATATTGAGTTGGGAGAGTTCTTTATATATTCTGCATACAAGATTTTTATAAGGTTTATGTTTTGTGATTTGTTTTTACTCTAGCTTTTTTTCATTTTTATAACAGTTCATTTCACAGAGCAGACATTTTTAACTTTAATGAAATTCTATTTATTAGCCTCTTTTTAATGGGTCATGTTTTTGTGCCTTAAGAAATAATTCCCTCACTCAAGTTTGCAAAAATTTTCTCTTACGTTTTCTTCTAGAATATTTTCAAAATTCGTTTGGCTATTTTTAAGCCCTTTCATTTCCATAAAAATTTATGATAAGTCTATCAATTTGAAAAAAAAGAATCTGCTAGGATTTTGATTGGGATCTCATTGAACTTATAGAAAAACTTTGGGAGAATTGACATATTATCAGTATTGAGTCATCTTATTCATAAACATAATATATTGCTTTTTTTTGTTGTTGAGATGGAGTCTCACTCTGTCTGCCAGGCTGGAGTGCAGTGGTGAGATCCCAGCTCACTTCAGCCTCTGCCTCACAGGTTCAAGAAATTCTCCTGCCTCAGCCTCCCAAATAGCTGGGACGACAGGCCCATGCCACTACACCCAGCTAATTTTTATACTTTAAGTGGAGATGGGGTTTTGCCATGTTGGCCAGATTGATCTAGAACTCTTGACTGCAAGTGATCTGCCTGCCCTCAGCCTCCCAAAGTGCTGGGATTACAGGGTGAGCCACCACACCTGACCAATCTATTGCTATTTTATTTAAATATTTAATTTCCCTTAACAATGTTTTTCATTTTGGCATAAAAAATTATACATATTTTGTTAAACTTTTCCCTAATTATTAATTACTTCATGCTTTGATGCTCTTGTAAATTATAATTTTTAAAATTTCAATTTTGGAGTGGACACTCCTCTATATAAAATATGACTGATTATTATATATTGATCTTTTATTCTGTGATCTTGGTAAACTTATTTTTTATTTTAGTAAGTTTCTTTAGATTATACATGTGTAAAAAATCACCTTGTTTGGAAATAGAAAGTGTTTATATCTCCCTTTTGAATCTGCATGTCCCTTATTGGTTTTTATTCTCTATTGCCTCAGCCAGTTCCTCCAGTGCAATATGGAATAGATGTGGAATGAATGAACATCCTTGCCTTGTTCCTTCTCAATTGGTGGTGTTAAGTGGAGAAATTAATTCTTTCACCATTAATAATAATAACAATCGGGTTTTTGTAGATGTCTTTTTTCAGGTTGATGATGGTTCCTCCTATTATTAGTTTTCTGAAAGTTGTTGGTGTTTTTTTTTTTTGAAGGAGCGTCATAAATGAAGATTCAATTTTGTCAATTAAAAAAATTGTTTTCAATTATTGAGATTGTTTTGCTTTTTGTATATTAATATAATGAATTATAACTTTGTTTTGCCGTGATAAACTCCACTTGATTATGACATATTATCTGTTTTCTTTATTGCTGAATTTAAGTGCTAATATTTTTTTAACAATCTTTATTCATGAGAGATATAGGCCTTTTGTTTTTAGAAAGTTCATCTCTCATGTTTAGTATCAGGGTTATGCTTATATTGTAAAATGATTGCAGAGAATTATACTCTCATCTTTTTTTTGGAAGAGTTTTTGTGGAGTTTGCATTATTTCTTTCTTAAATATTTGGAGAATTCACTGGTGAAGCCATCTATGCCATTAGTTGTCTTTGTAGAAAGACTTCTAGCTAAAACTTTAAATGATTTAATAGATATAGGGCTAATCACTTTAGCTATTTTTTTTCTGAATGCACTCTTATAGCTTGTGTCTTTTAAATATGTCCATTTCATTAATTATTAGAGTGTATTCATAGTATTTTTATTTTGTCCTTCTGATAGCTATAGGATCTGTAGTGATGTCCCTATTTCATTCTTAATTCAGTATTTTAAATTTACTTTTAATTATTATGAGTACATAATACTCATACATACAGTATTCTTCTTTAAGCTTTTTTCTTGACCATTCTAGTATTTTATCAAATTTATTTATTCAAGAAATCAATATTTGCTTTAATTAATTTTCTATATTATTTTTATCATTTTATTTTGTTTTTACTTTGCATTATTTCTTTCCTTTTGTTTCATCTGGGTTTAGTTTTCTCATATGTTTTTATTTTCTTAAGGTAGATTCTTAAATTGCTGATTATAGACATTTCTTGTATTCTAATATAGGGATTTATTGCTATTATATGGTTTAGTTTTGTGTCCCCACCCAAATCTCATGTTGAATTGTAATCCCCAGTGTTGGAGGAGGGGCCTGGTAGGAGATGATTGCATGTCTGGAATTGGTTCCTTCCAGTGGGTTCTTGGTCTTGCTGACTTCAAGAATGAACCCGTGGACACTTGCAGTGAGTGTTACAGTTCTTAAAGGTGGTGTGTCCAGAGTTTGTTCCTTCAGATGTTCAGATGAGTCCAGGGTTTCTTCCTTCTGGTGGGTTTGTGGTCTTGCTGACTTCAGGAGTGAAGCTGCAGTCCTTTGCGGTGAGTGTTACAGCTCTTAAAGGTGGCGTATCCAGAGTTGTTCATTCCTCCTGGTGGGTTTGTGGTCTTGCTGGCTTCAGGAGTGAAGCTGCACACATTTGCAGTGAGTGTTATAGCTCATAAAGGTAGTGCAGACCCAAAGAGTGAGCAGCAGCAAGATTTATTGTGAAAAACAAAAGAACAAAGCTTCCACAGTGTGGAAGGGGACCCCAGCAGGTTGCCGCTGCTGGTTCGGGCAGCCAGCTTTTATTCCTTTATTTGGGTCCACCCACATCCTGCTGATTCATCCATTTTACAGAGAGCTGATTGGTCCATTTTACAGAGAGTTGATTGGTCCATTTTTACAGAGTGCTGACTGGTGCATTTACAAACTTTTAGCTTGACACAGAGCGCTGATTGGTGCATTTACAATCCTTTAGCTAGACAGAAAAGTTCTCCAAGTCTCCATCTGACCCAGAAGCCCAGCCAGCTTCACCTCTCAATGCCCCCTTTAAACAGGACACCCCAACTGCTGTTGGGAATTGGGCAATGGCTGCTGTAACTACTTCCTGCTGGATAGGGGCGAAGAAGGGGCCCTGCAGTTATAGTGTCCTCTGGAAGGGAACTCTTTAGGCCAGTGAAAGGGCCAGTGGGTCAGTCCAGGGGTCCTTGGTAGAAGTTGTTAGTTGAGCTCATTTGGGGTTCTATTTGTAAGACCATCTGTAGCTTGATGGACTTGATTCTAGAGGAAACAAATTTGACAAGGAGGTTAAAAATACAGGGCCCGAAGGCAAGTAATAGCAAGATGGCTGCCACAGGACCTAGAAGTGGGAGAAGCCATGTTGCCCAACTCCGGAGGTTAGTATAAGAGTTGTGAAAGGCGTTGTCTGATTTCAGAAGCCTTTTCCTGTAAACACTGGGTGGCATCTCGTACTATCCCTGACTGGTTAGTGTAAAAACAACACTCTTCCCTGAAGAAGGTGCAGTGTCCTCCTTTCTCAGCAATGAGGGGGCCTAGACCTCAGCAGTTTTGGAGAGTCACTGCTGCTTTTTCCTTAATCACCTGGGAGGACCCATCTATTGTCCTGTCCTGAAGGGAGTTCCTCCTATGTCTGGTCGGACTTTTGTATGGTAATGAAGATTTAGATCTCCGTTAGGAAACCTGCTGTGTTAATGATTTTTGATAGGAAGGCTATGGGTTGTCAGTGGCCTCAGTGCTTTTGGGCTATGCCCTTGTTTGCACTGACAACAAGGTGGTATTGGAATGTTACAGAGAAGACCTTCAATTATCAATTCTAGGTTTTAAATTTACCTGGCTTTTAAAGGAATAGGGTACACTGTTTTTTTCTTTACTGCTTCTATCTCTTTCTCTCTCTTTGACTCCTTTTTCTCTTCCTCTCTTTCCTTCTCTCTTTGACGTTCTGTGTCTCTTTCTCACTCCCTCTTTGTCTCTGTCTCTTCCTCTCTCTCTTTGATTTTGTCTCTTTCTTTCTCTCTGATTCCCTCTTTTTCTCTTTCTCTGTCTCTCATTTCTGCTGGTCTTTCCCTGCCTCTGCCAGCCACTTATGCTGCTGTTCTCCCCTCTCCTTCCCCTTTTTGATGGCTTTGGCAGTGTAAGACTGCCACCTCCTTGGGTTTTTGCTCTGTGTGCAATAACTCCATGGTTTCCTTGTGGTATTTAGTGGGGGTTCCCCCAGAGGTTAGGAACTCCCTTTCTTTCCATATTGCACCATGGGCATGTAGGATTAGATAAGCATACTTGCTATCTGTATACACATTTGTTCTTTCTCCTTTTCCCACTTCTAAGGCTCGGGTAAATGCCACTAGTTCTGCTAACTGGGCACTGGTCCCTGGGGGAAGAGGCTTGCCTTCAAGTACGGTTACATCACTACGGCATAACCTGCCCTTTGTATCCCATTCTCCACAAATGAACTTCCATTGGTATATAGGTTAAGGTCAGGATTAGCTAAGGGGACTTCTAAGACATCATCTTGGGTGGCGTAAGTCTGGACTATAATTTGTTGGTTCCCCATCATCTGGGAGAGAAGTGGCAGGGTTGAGGGCCATGCATGTACATATTTGAAGCACCAGTCCTTCAAGGAGTAGTGCCTAGTATCTAAGTAGGCAGTTGTCTGATAGTCATAAACTTCCTTTGGCACCTAGTATGCCATTTACATCATAAATAGTCCAGACAGTGAGATCTTTCCTTGTATTATTTTGATAGCCTCTGACACTAAGACAGCCACCGCCACAGCTACCCTTAAACAGTGAGGGCAGCCTTTTGCTACTGCATCAATTTCCTTACTTAGGTTTGCCACTGGTTGTGGGGTTGTCCCACGAGTCTGAGTTAGGACTCCAAGAGCTATCCCTGCTCTCTCTGTGACGTATAAAGAGAAGTTTTGTCCTGTGGGAAGGCTTAAAGCTGGAACTTGTACTAGGGCCTGCTTTAAGGTTTTGAAGGCTGTTTCTGCCCCTGGTTCCCATTCTACTAGATGAGTATTTGCCCTCTGGGTCTCCTTGATTAGAGTATAGAAGGGCCTGGCTATCTTGCTGTATGTGGATATCCATAGTCGGCAAAAGCTGGTGATTCCAAGGAACCCCTGCAACAGTTTTAATGTCTTAGGGCGAGCATAAGCCAGTATAGGCGGTATTCATTCCTTGCTGAGGGCCCTGGTTCCTCTGGCTAAGATTAGGCCTGGATATTTGACCAGCTGTAGGCAAAGCTGGGCCTTTGACCTAGACACCTTGTACCCTTGATTAGCTAGAAAGTTCAAGAGATCTAGAGTAGCCTGCTGGCATGAGGCTTCTGAACTGGTAGCCAAAAGTAAATCATCCACATACTGAAGGACTGGAGTGCCTGGGCTTGAGAAGTGGCCTAGATCTTGGGCTGGTGACTGATCAAGCAGATGAGGGCTATCCCTAAACCTTTGGGGCAAGACTGTCCACATAAGTTGGGACATGTGGTATGTGGGATCCTCAAAGGCAAAGAGAAACTGGGAGTCAGAGTGCAGGGGAATACAGAGGAAGGCATCCTTGAGGTCAAGAACAGTGAACCATTCTGCTTCCTCTGGTATTTGAGAGAGCAGGGTATAGGGGTTGGGTACAACTGAAGATAGAGGAATTACTGCCTCATTGATGAGTCTAAGATCTTGCACTAGTCTCCACTCACCATTCAGTTTTTGTACTCCTAGAACTGGATTGTTGCAAGGACTGCTACAGTGTTGCAGGGACTGCTGCCTTTCCTTACTAAGCCTTGAGCTTTTAAATGTTTAACAGTATCCTGTAATCGTTTATGAGCTCCAGGACTTAAGGGATATTGCCTTTGATAAGGAAAAGTGGTGGGGTCTTTTAGTCTGATTTGGGCTGGGCAGGCATATTTTGCCCTTCCAAATTGTCCTTCCAATGCCCAGACTTCAGGGTTGATTCTCTCCTCAAGTAAGGGACAACAAATGGGTAACTTGTTCCCCATATTCATGTAGATAATAGCTCCAGCTTTGGCTAATATATCCCTCCCTAATAAGGGTGTGAAACTTTCAGACAAAACAAGAAAGTCGTGTGAAAAGAGCAAAGTCTCCCAATTAAAACTGAGGAGGTGGGATAAATACCTGGTTACAGGCTGTCCCAGGATTCCTCGGATGGTAACGGACCTTGAGGACAGTTGTCCAGGACAGGAGATTAACACTGAGAAGGCTGCGCCAGTATCCAGGAGGAAGTCAATTTCTTGGCCCTCAATGGTTAAACATACCTGGGGCTCAGTGATGGTGATACATGAGCTGGTGCTTGCCCCAGGCACCCTCAGTCCTGTTGTTGGATCATCTGGTTGGGGGCTTCTGACCCAGAGAACCTTTGTCCTCTGGGGCAGTGCACCTTCCAGTGATTGCCTTGGCATAGTGGAATGGAGGAGGGGGCGGCTTGTTTCTCATTGGACAATCTTTTTTAAAGTGTCCTTGTAAACCACACTGATAACAAACCCTACTGGGTGATTGGCCTGCTCCATTTTCTGTCCTCTCTGAACCACCAAGATTTGTTTGTCTGAGGGCCATGACTAAGGCTGCGGCCTTTCTCTGATCTCACTTTTCCTTTTGGGTCTGTTCCTCTTGGTCCCTATTATAGCACACTGGGGTTGCCAGGTTTAATAATACCTCCAAATTTTGTTCAGGGCCCAGAGCTTGCTTTTGGAGCTTTCTCCTGATATCTGTGGCTGATTGGGTAATAAACCTATCTTTTAGAATCAATTGACCCTTGAGTGATTCAGGTGACAGAGGAGTATATTTTTTTAAGGCCTCCTGTAGCCACTCCAGGAAGGCAGAAGGATTTTCTTCCTTTCCCTGAGTTATGGTGGACATCACTGAATAATTCATGGGCTTTTTCCTAATTCTACTTAGTCCTTCTAGAACACAAGTCAGCAGATGTTTACGACCCCAGTCCCCATGATCTGAGTCGAGGTCCCAGTGGAGAGCCATACTGGGAACAGCTTGCTGACCAGTAGGGAATTTGTCCCTTTCTTCAGCTGTCATTCTATCATTTACTTGACTAAGATACCAAGTATCTTCAAACTCTTGTGCTGCAGCAAAAGCCGCATTCTTTTCCTTAAAGGCCAGGGTTTGATCTAACCGTAGCATGATATCTCTCCAAGTGAGATCGAAGGTTTGCCCTAGACCCTGTAGGACATCTATGTACCTATCAGGATCATTTGAAAGCTTCCCCAGGTCTTCCTTGATCTGCTTTAAATCGAAGAGGGAGAAGGCGACATGTATCCGGGTTGGGCCAAATTCCCCTCCCCCTACAGCTTGAAGGGGACATAATGGATAGCCTGGGGGGTTTGTGATCATTTGGCAATTTCTTTGCTTATTTCCTTCTTGGCAGGGGAGATTAGAGGAGGCTCATGATTAATAAGGAGGGGAGTTATAGGGAGGCTAGGATATGGGGGTAAGCTGAAAGGTCCTCATGTGGGATATAAATTGCAAGCTTTGCAATTTGTGTATTCTCCTTCAATGAAAAGAAAGCTTGGACATAAGGTATTTCACTCCATTTGCCTTCTCTCTTACAGAAAAGGTCAAGCTACAGGATTAGTATTGTAATTTATACTTCCCTCAGGTGGCCATTTTTCCCCATCAGAGAATATTGGGGCCAGGTCATAGTGCAGAAAAAAATGAGCCACCTCTTTTTCAGGGTTTGCGGGTCAAATTGGTCCCAATGGCTTAGGATACATTTCAAGGGTTAGCCTGTTGATGCCTGAGTGTTTCCCATCTGAAAGACAAAACTGCCCACGGTTTTGGTTTGTTTGGTTTCTCCCCCTGCATAAGACCCCACAATGGTCCCTGGACTCTGCTGATCAGAATAGTTGCATTCACCGACGCAGCAGCAGAAACACTAGTTTCCCTCCTAGACCACAAAGAGGACCAAGGAAGGTTGAATTTAGTGGCCCTTACTGACGCATTCTCAAAAACCTGCACCCTTGCCTGTCCTCATAGATCACAAACAGGATAGAGAAAAATTGGATTTAGTGGCCCTTACCGACGCATTCTCAAAATCCTGTTAAGAGTCCTAAGCATTCTCCTGTTAGTATTGGGACTTTACCTGTGTCCTATAAAGATGTTATGCCCCCAAAATGAAATGGAGGGCCATACCCTGAGGGAGGGGAGGGATCTCCAGACATTCATATGTCCTCACATATGAATAAGAAGGGTACAATTTCTGAGGCTCCCCATATCCTAGCTTCAGGAATAGCTTTTGTTAAGCCTGCTTGTCTGAGGAGGGATCCTAAAATTCCAGATAGTCCCCCCTATGATGGGGCTTTGGGCAAAAATTATGTCTTTCTGATTGGTGAGCCCAGGTGTCTAAAGAAGGTAATAGAGTCCTGAAGTTTATACTAGAAATCATTCTTATTAAGAGAAACTAGAAAAGCACCAGAGACAGGCAATGGTTTTTAGAAGAAGCGCTAGCTTCGGAGAGGAGAGGTGAGAGGAAGTTTGTCTGGCAGGCATCAGGACCCAGGAGGCAAGGGTCAGGATAGATAGGATAGATGGGCGAGTCTCCCTTGGGCGACATGCCTTTGAGAGTTCTGCTTATGGCCACAGGGTCAACCAACTTGTCAGGACCCCAGAGCTGAATGGCTTTCCTCTCTGTCAACCCTTGGCTCAGCCCAGAAGTACAGGAAAAGTGGAAGTTGGTTCCAGGCAAACCAATGCTCGAAACTCCAAAGAGTTGGGGGTTATTAGAGAGCCCTTTTCCAGAAAGTCTGACTCCCATGTCTTTAGTCTGGCAGCCAAGCTAGTTACTTTTAACTGGCCAACAGGTGCCTGGTATTTAGCCCCCAAAATCTATGGAAAAAATAGGACAGAATAGCAAGCAAAATGGGTCTGATGGTACTCACCACTTGGTGAGAGTTGATAGTCCCATCTAGGTCTCGAAAATGTGTCCAGAATTGGTTCCTTCCGGTGGGTTCTTGGTCTTGCTGACTTCAAGAATGAAGCTGCTGACCCTCACGGTGAGTGTTACAGTTCTTAAAGATGGTTTGTCTG
Source organism: Hylobates moloch (assembly GCF_009828535.3). Taxonomy (NCBI): domain Eukaryota; kingdom Metazoa; phylum Chordata; class Mammalia; order Primates; family Hylobatidae; genus Hylobates; species Hylobates moloch. The sequence goes on along the minus strand of NW_026652288.1, from coordinate 100,657,091 downwards.
GAGTTTTTTCTTTCAGATGTTCATATGTGTCCAGAGTTTCTTCCTTCTGGTGGGTTCGTGGTCTCGCTGGCTTCAGGAGTGAAGCTGCAGACCTTCGCAGTGAGTGTTACAGCTCATAAAGTTGGTGCAGACCCAAAGAGTGAGCAGCAGCAAGATTTATTGTGAAGAGCGAAAGAAGAAAACTTCCACACTGTGGAAGGGGACCCAAGTGGGTTGCCACTGCTGGCTCAGGTGGCCAGCTTTTATTCCCTTATTTGGCCTTGTCCACATCCTGCTGATTGGTCCATTTTACAGAGAGCTGATTTTTCCATTTTACAGAGAGCTGATTGGTCTGTTTACAAACTTTAGCTAGACACAGAGCACTGATTGATGCATTTACAATCCTTTAGCTAGACAGAAAAGTTCTCCAAGTCCCCACCCAACCAAGAAGCCCAGCCAGCTTCACCTCTCAATTGGATCTTGGGGATGGGTTTCCCCCTTGCTGTTATTGTGATAGTGAATGAGTTCTCAGGAGATCCGGTTGTTTAAAAATATGTGGCACCTCCTCTCTCTCTTTTTCCTCCTGCTCTAGCCATATGCTTCCCTTTTGGCTTCTGCAATGATTATAACTCTCTTGAGGTCTCCACAGCCATGCTTCCTGTACAGCCGATGGAACTGTGAGCTAATTAATCCACTTTTCTTTATAAATTATGCAGTCTCATGTAGTTCTTTATAGCAATGCAAAAAGATTAATACATACTATAAACTTTTTTTCTAGGCACCATCCTTGCTATATCAATATATTTTTATATTTTCTGTTTCATTTTTATTGAATTTGAAATACTTTCTTTTTTGTTTTGTTTTGTTTTGAGACGGAGTCTTGCTCTGTTGCCAAGGCTGGAGTGCAGTGGCATGATCTCAACTCACTGCACCCTCTGACTCCTGGGTTCAAGTGATTCTCCTCCCTCAGCCCCCCAAGTAGCTGGGATTACAGGTGCCTGCCACCACGCCTAGTTAATTTTTTATTTTTTGTAGAGACAAGGTTTCACCATGTTGACCAGGCTGGTCTTGAACTCCTGACCTCAGGTGATCCACCTACCTCGGCCTCCCAAAGTGGGGGATTACAGGTGTGAGCCACCATGCCTGGCCAAATTTGAAATATTTTCTAATTAAAAAATTTACTATTGGTCATTTAAACATGTGTAATTTATTTTCAAAATGATTGACTATTTTCCATATTTTTTTCTGTTATTGACTTTTAGTTTAATTGTTTTATTATCAGTAAACATACTTTGTATTTTGTCCATTCTTTTAAATTTGTCAACACTTGTTTTATGGTCAAAAATATACCATATATTGATGAAGTTTTAGGTGGACTTTAAAAAGAATTTTTATTATTGAGATGATTGTTCTATAAATCTTAACCATTCCATTGGTTCAAATGTTCAAATCTATATTTTAATGAGTTTTGTCTACTTGCTTTCCCAATTACTGAGGAAGGATTGTTTATGTCTCTAAGTATAATTGTAAATTTCTCTATTTGTTTTTAGTTGTATCAGCTTTTGCTGTATGAATTTTAAGCTCTTTATTAGGTGTATATCCCTTTATCATTATGTAATTTATCATTTTATCCCTACTAAAATTATTATTTTTATATTAATTTGTTCACTATAGCTTTCTTTTTATTATTATTGACGTGATTTTCCTTCTCCCCTATCTTTTTACTTTTAGTTAATCTATGGATTTTTCAAAACTGAGTTGCCATATAAAGCACAGAACTGCATTATGCTTTCATTTCTGACAATCTCTAAATTTTAATTGTATATTTTGACTATTTGCATTTGATGCAATTATTGGTATACTTAAAACTATTATTATGTAAGCTTTTTTTCCCCCATCTGTTCTTTGTTCCCTGTTTCCTCTCATTCTGTCTTATTTTGGATTGTTACTTTTACCGCTGTTTTATTTTTAAGTTGCTACTATAGGTTTACAATATGCATCATTATGTTGCTACAATCTTCCTTCAAATCATAATTTTCCACTTAATGTAACAATCTTTCAATAGCAAATATCTATTTTCTTTTTATCCTTTGCAGTATTATTGTCATATATTTTAAGTTGTCATAATACCACATTTTTTCATTTTTGTTTTCTATAGTTAACTATTTTAGCAATGTAAACAATTTTTAAATTTTTTTCACATTTACCTACATTTATCATGTCTGATGCTGCTTTTTGTGGGTGTTTAGATTCACATTTCCAAGTAGTACCTTATAATTTTGCCTGAAGAAATTCCTTTTTTTGTAGTGTTTTCTCTAATAAGTGTTTACTTCATCTGTATTTTTGAATGTAAGTTTTGTTCATTATAGAATTCTGAGATGACAACTTTTCTTCTTTTAATATTTTAAAACTAATTATATATTTGCTTTTGAATTGCCTAGTATCTGATGGGAAGTCAGTTATCATCTATGTATGATGTGCTTAGCTATAAATTACTTTGTATTTATCTTGTTTGGGGTTCTCTAAGATTCTTGGTTGTTTTCTTTCATGAATTTTGGGAGAAAACAGCCATGACCTTTCCAATTTTTTTTTTTTGGTCCCATTTGCTCTCTTTTCCTTTTCCATTACTCCAATTACTTGTGTGTTAGTTCAGTTGATATTTCCCACACCTCTTGGGTGGTCTAATTTTCTCTGCATTCCTGTGTCCTCTCTATATTTCAGTTTAAATAATTTCTATTGATTTAGTTTCAAGTGAATTTACTGTTTCCTATTCTGAATGTAGCCTCTCATGCTGTGCAGGTGTGTATCTTTATTTTTAGCCTATTAGAGCTCTGACATATAAATGTGCATTTTACTTATGTCTGGGGTTCCCAGGAATTCTAAACTCTCGTACTGACTGCACACTTACTTTAAAAATTTGTTAAAGTTTCAACTTAAAAAAAATTAACCACTTTAATTTAGCTAGAACACCACCATAAATCACTTCCTTAAATGCTCTACCAAAGGTGAAAAATTTGTATGCTTGCTTCTCTCATGGTACATTGTAACTATTTTAAGTTTAATACCCCTGGTTGTTTAGTGATCTCTGTGATGGGTTCAGAGAAAAGTTAGTTTTGCATAATTTTGTGAAATTGATATTGACGCACAGCTGTCTATGTACTCAATGGAAACACAATTCTCCTTCCTAAGATTTTTATGCTTGTTTTGCAGCATAAAAATATTTTGATAATTCCTTTCTACTTTTTTCTAACAATATTGTTTCTGTTATCATCTTAATTTTGTAAATATAAAAATAGAGTTGAAAGCTCTCACATTATAGAAATAAATGTAAAGTATGTCATTCAGCTATGTCCAGTCTTTCCCACTGCATTTTCATCTCTATAAATCATCCCTCTAATGATGGAATTCAGAAGTTTGAGAACTGCATTCACAAGTCTTCTCATGTTTTCCCCTGTATTTATCCTGAATCAAACACCAGAAAGCCACATTCCTATTTCATCTTGATCTGCCAGGTAAAGGGGCTGATTTCAGAAACCTCCAGATGACTTTAGGATTGCTCATGTTACTCTGACTTTGTACTGATTTTTGATGTATTCCACATATGGGCTCATTGTGCCCATGTAGTTGTCATGTTGTGGGCTTTTTCAATAGACTAGAGATTCACATATCACCTTTGAGCCACTAGCAGTTTACAGATTAGCTTTGAGCCAAAGCACATTAGCTTTGACCTTTATTTTTATAGGAGTGGAGCTGCAATTATTCTTGTTGGCCTTTTTTCAAGAACTATTTCTCAGCCACACTTTTTGCTGATCCCAATGAAATGGCCTTGCTATTTGATCCTCCACCCTTTACACACTTTTCCCATTAAGATCATCCCTGCTAGTTACAATAACTACAGCATTCTACTAGATAAATTCTAGTAGGTCATAACTTACCTTAAGTTTAAGGGCATGGAAATTCTCGGGACACAAGAAGCCACACTAAAAGACTAATGGTCATATATCCCCAACTTATCACATAGACATACACACACACACATATTCTATGCCTAAACATAGAGTGATGTAAATGTAGACACTGGGTCCTCCCAAAGAAAAGCATTTTCCTACAACAAGGCACTAATATAATAATAACCTATTACCATACAACAATGAAAATTTATAAATCTTTTTATAATTTATATCACTGCCATAGTACCTGTTGGCTTGAGATACAATTCTCTCATTTATTTTTAATGGAGCAGCTATTATTAAGATTATTATACAGATGAAGAAAGTAAAGTTTAAAAGTATTTATTTTTCCTATTTGATGTTCAAGAAATTTTGTTGGGTGTATAAAAATAGTGACCCTGCTCTCTAGATGCCTATATTCTAATGGAGAAGGCAAAATTGAAATGCAAATAATGCCAGAAAGGCCACTGTATTATTCTGTGTGAAATTCAACTGTCCTCTTTGAGCTCTTACAGGAATTATTTTTACAATGGTTTCTCTCAGGTTGAGTCAGGAATTATTGTCTTAAGTTAAAGTTATACGAAATTGTAGGAGTGGGCACTAGGAAATAATAACACTTTATCAATTACTTGTTTGAGACAGTATTGTATTTTTTTACAGTCATTATAATAATCAACATAATTTATTGAGAACTTACCATATGCCAGCTATATGTTGTTAAGTCCTCGTTTCTATACAGTAAATGAGAAATTATGATCCTCATTCACAGAAGAAAAAAACTGAAGCTTTACTAAAGTTAATATGCTAGCTAGTGGTAAAGCCAGGATTTAAATAAAAATTTTTTGACCGGAAAGTCTACATTTTTATCAACTACACTATATCGTCTCTCCCACTAATCCTAGAAACCATCTTACTGTATAGGTATTATCCAAAATTAAATTCTGGGGAAACTAGGCTTGGAACATGTTCAAAGTCATGCAGTTATAAATGTCAGATATGAGATTTGTTTTCACGAAAGACTACTACAAAACCTTTTCTCTAAAATCTACTCAACATTTCTATCCACCCTACTACATCAATGGCACAGAGAAGTCAACTCAACAGCTCTGGATATCCTTGACATTCCTGGTGTGCAGCTATTTAGGCTATCAACTTCCATCATTGTGAAGGAATAGTGTCTCTGTAAGTTATATATTCTTTAAACTCAAATTTCTGAATTCTCTCTGGGGAGGATCTTCAGGCATCACAAAATAAATAAATACTGTTCAATATATCATGCTTACTAAGATAGGATAACAGGATACACTGAAGTAAGTACAAAATACTACTAACAAAGTCGTTAAATTCCCTAAACATCTGGTAAAGTTTATGGACCCAGTGCAAATCAACACTACTATATGGATGCCTAAAAATGTTAATATAACTATTAAACACAGACTGGAGGTCTGTGTAATATCCAAACACTCGAAGTAATAGTCCTAGTCTATTCTGTGCTGGTCAGATTATATCCTTGTATTAGTCCGTTCTCACACTGCTAATACAGACAGTGATACACGAGACAGTAATACATGAGACAGTAATACATGAGACTGGGTAATTTACAGGGGAAAGAGTCTTAATTGACTCACAGTTCAGCATGACTGGGAGGCCTCAGGAAACTTACAGTCATGGTGTAAGGGGAAGCAAACACATCCTTCTTCACATGGCAGCAGGAGACAGAAGAATGAGAACTTATTGAAGGGGGAAACCCATTATAACATCATCAGATCTCATGAGAATTTACCCACTATCACAAGAATAGCATGGGAGAAACCATCCCCATGATTCAATTACCTCCCACCAGGTCCCTCCCATGACATGTGTGGATTATGGGAATTACAATTCAAGATGAGATTTGGGTGGGGACACAGCCAAATCATATTATTTTGCCCCGACCCCTCCCAAATCTCATGTCCTCACATTTCAAAACACAATCATGCATTTCCAACAGTCCCCCAAGTCTTGACTCCTTTCAGCATTAACCCAAATATCCAAGTCCAAGGTCTCATCTGAGACAAGGCAATTCCCTTCTATCTATGAGCCTGAAAAATCAAATGCAAGTTAATTACTTCCTAGATACAACATGGGTACAGGCATTGGGCAAATAGACCCACTCCAAATGGGAGAAATTGGTCAAAACAAAGGGGCCACAAGCCCCATGCAAGTCTGAAATTCGATGGGGCAGTCATTAAACCTTAAAGTTCTAAAACAATCTCTTTTGACTTCATATCTCACATCCCAGTCACACTGATGCAAGAGGTGGGCTCCCATGGTCTTGGGCAGCTCCACCCCTGTGGCTTTGCGGGTAAGTCCGCCCCCACCCCCGGCTGCCTTCATGGGCTGGCGTGAAGTGCCTGTGGCTTTTCCAGGCCCATGGTGCAAGCTGTTGGTGGATTTATCATTTTAGGGTCTGGAGGATGGTGGCCCCCTTCTCACAGATCCAGTAGGCAGTGCACCAGTGGGGGGCTCTGTGTGGGGGCTGCAACCTCATATTTCCCTTCCACACTGCCCTAGCAGGGGTTCTCCATGAGGGTCCCAACCCTGCAGCAAGCTTTTGTCTGGACACCCAGACATTTCCATACATCATCTGAAATCTAGGCACTGGTTCCCAAACCTCAGTTCTTGCCTTCTGCACACCTGCAGGCCCAACACCATGTGGAATCTACCAAAGCTTGGGGCTTCCACCCACTGAAGCAATGGCTGGAGCTGTATCTTGATGGGCACTGAATAAAAACTTATTTTGATTGGCCCAACATGTCTGGTGACCACACTAGGGTATATGATTTATAGTTAAAACCTCCATATACTAATAACTTTGATCAATGCATGACAGATTATCTAAATAAGCCACTCTTTATCAATTTGAATGTAAGTAGGTATCTAATTCTTATTTTTGTTTATAGGTAACAAAGCATGGAATGACCTTATTAGTTTCTTAATCTCCCCTCCCGCTTGTCATGACAGTCCTTTTTTCAGCATTCCTGACATATCCATTTTTGCATAAATGCTTTTAGATGTAGGGCCTCATTCTTCTTTGAGAAAAAGAGTTTCATTATCAAAAAGTATTAAATAAAAATATAATTGATAAATAATCTTGTTTCGGATGAATTCAAATTTGTTTTCCTATAATTTATATCCCACGATGATTATTTTTCTTCAAACTAAATATACCCATACTTCTAAATGGTCCTTAGGTTAACTTGCTTCTAGTTCCCACCTTATGCTGTGTCCCCATTTTGGGACACACTTTTTTGTCTGTATCTCTTTCTCATAGTAGGATTGATATGATTTGGCTATGTCCCCACCCAAATCTCATCTTAAATTGTAGTTCCCATAATCCCCACATGTGGTGGGAGGGACTGAGTGGGAAGTAATTGAATCATGGAGGCAGTTACTCCCATGCTGCTGTTTTCATGATAGTGAGTGTGTTTTCATGAGATCTGATGGTTTTACAAGGGGCTTTTCCCCCTTTGCTCTGCACATCTTTTTGCTGCTGCCATGTGAAGAAGGACGTGTTTGCTTCCCCTTCCACCACCATGATTGTAAGTTTCCTGAGGCCTCCCCAGTCATGCTGAACAGTAAGTCTATTAAGCCTCTTTCCTTTATAAATTAGCCAGTCTCAAGTATATATATATGCGTGTGTATATATAAGTATGTATATATATGTAAAATTTATTGAGCACATAGTATGAACTACATGCTGCTCTAGGGCATTTTACATGTATCAGTTTATTTAATCATGAAAATAATTCCATAAGGTGAGTTCTTTTGCTATGTTCATTTTGAAATAGGTACATGGCTGTACAGAGGTTAGTCATCAGATTCTATTTGGTAGCAAGGCCAGATGCCTGGCCATTACCATTTACTGATAAAGTGCATTGTGTAAAGCCAGGACAAGTATCAATCTCAGCTAGAATAGCAGTAGGTTTTATTCATAAAAGTAGTCAAGAATTAGTCAAGGAAGGACAAGTGACAATCTTAGCTGGATTAGCAGTAGGTTTTATTCATAAAAAACAGTCAAGAATTAGTGAAGATAAGTTTCATTTTTAAGTCCATATTTATATCCAAATATTCTTATATTTATTTTTAGATTTTCTTATAATTATTAACATAATTTCATTGAGAATATTTTCTTATCCAAATCTCTTTGTTCCCCTTTCTCTTACACACATTACACACACTAACTTTTTTTGGTTTTGTGCACATTTTATGATTTTGTGCACTAAAGGTGAATACATATTTAGTAGAGGCACCAAGTCTCCTTTTTCTTCATGCAGAATTTTTACATCTTATAGCCTTCCGCAGAACTGGACCTTTGGCTGCCAGCCATGAATTAAATTAAGAGCAACCCATAGGTCTTCCCTTTACAGATTACAGGTAAGATGTTCACCAGAACAATGACTCTCTGGTGCCCTTTGAGTCTCCATGGACAAAGACTGCTGTAATTTGGATCAGGAAGTAAGAATGGAACTCTGTTGTCCTGTGCTGGTCTTGAAAAAGTCTTATATTTTCTAGGCTTCCCTAGGTTCCTTATCTGTGAAATAAAAAACTTATCCAGATGATCCTTAAACCTTTTTCCAGTGTTCAAGTCTCTGATTTCCTGTCAGACAACTGCCATTTGAGAATGTGTCCACACTGACTACATTATTGTGGGTTTCACTTCCACAAATATTTCCCCAGAGGCTTTTGTGTACCTGGTTTTGAGAAAGTCATTGTGTACAATAAAGAGTTTGTAAGGAATTGTTAGCTGTATATTTAAGTAACTCAAGGTTTCACAGAGAAAAGTGTTAATTTTAAAAATAATGGCACTTTGATGTGACTGGTGCTATACAAATGGTATGAATTTTTTTTATGGAAGCATATTTTAAACTTGATTTGAAAGATTTACCTTCTGTCATATTATTTTAGTTGCCAGGGTGCCTGAAGAGTGGCTGACAGATCTCACGCTAACATGAAGTATGTGCACACATGTTTTTTGAATAAGGATGCATCTTACCATTTACAAGCCAAAACTAGAAGAAGGCTTTAAGGCCCACAACATTAAAATTATAAATGGACAAAAGTAACATTTTTTTTTTTACATCCAGGGCTCACATTCTCGTTCAGCTTCCATGAATGTTAAAAAAATAATTGAAGCTATAAATCAAAGTCCAGGCTTAGAAAGATCTTGCCTACAATTATCACCATGAACTATTTCCTTGAATAGAAATCACACATGCTTAGCCTGTTTCTCTATATTTCTTAGAATATAAAAGACTTCTGTTTCCCACTCTTCACATTAAGCTTTTGTTTCAGCATTTGTACTGATCTTGCTCATTACCTGAAATAAACTCTCACTCATACATCTGCCAATTTACTAGAATTTATTAACCTGCCAAAGTGAAGAATAACAATACACCTCAATTAAAATGTAACTTTTAGCCTTAAACCTAATTATAAATGTGGATGTGGTAGCATAAAATTAAACGTAAAGCTAGAGCTTAACCTTGTACATATTTGCCACATGGAAAGATATATGGGTGTAAGAAAAGCCATCCTCTTCTCGTTTCCTCCCACAATACTTTCTAATTTTAGCCATCCTTTCTGAGCAGCAATGGAGTGCTATCAAAACTTATTCAAGTTTTGCTTATATTTCTTACACATACCTAAATTCAAACATGAAATAACAAAAATATTAAGTATTAAATTATTGGAAGAAAAATTAATTTCATTATAGACATAGAATGAAGTAAAAAAAGTACTCAGAAAAATACACATTGAAGGGTAAATATGTGTATAAATTACTTAATTGCTTAATTACAAATTAAAAAGGATAGATTCAGCTAGTTCTTCATTTATTAAAAGTTTTCAAATGCTTTCAAAGATTCTGAGTTCATTAAATAACCAAACTCCCAAGAAAATGTTTCCATGAATTATTGTATTCATGCATCCTTTGACACACTATTAAATAATTATGGTTTATTGAACCTTGTCTCATTGAAAAAAATGTATCTATTTATTTATTTGGATATGATTATCTGATCTAAATAACTTTATGAGCCTTCATTCCTGTGAACTGGAGAGCGATATTTGGGTTAAAGTGAAAGAAACTGAAACACAGAATGTTACATTTACTTCCATATTACCAAAACATGAAGTTGAGTAACAATAATAGTAGTTACCAACATTTATTCAGTGCTTGCTCAGAGCCAACACTCAGCTTTCACTGTTCATTCATTATCTTCTTTAACCCTCACAGCCATTCTATGAGCTGAGTATTACTATTAATTATAAGTTTAAAGCAAGGTAACTGTGGCATAAAGTGCTTGAATGATTTAATAGAGGTCACCCAGCCGGAAAGTGGCCAAGGTGGATTCAAGCTTGATGTCTTAAAAGCCCACATTTCATGTACCCTAACACTTAAAGCATAATAATAATAAAAAAATATTTTATACTAAAAAAACCCCCACATTTCCAACCATTTCTAACCATTTCTAATTAGACATCACATGCCTTCTCAATAGAATTAATTTCTATTCACCCTTTTTTAATTAGAAGAACCTACCTAGAACTTCACACCTATGTTTTTCTTTCATTCTTTATTTTTTTCCAGAAACCTTCTGCTGGAAGGAAAAAATATTTGGAAAAATTCAGAGAAAATACGCAGAAGAGAATATGCTGACACGTACATGTGTAAAAATCTCTCTTTGGGAGCAAGGCTGGCCAGATGAAGGAGGAAGAGTAAAGCCATAGAATCTGGCCCAGTATCTATTGCTTCAATACAAAGAATTCAAAATCCCAGGGAGACAGCTCTTTATAGAACTGGAGATTTAAAGTGCAGGAGTTATTGACTTATTGGACTATCCTGAAGTAACTGTCTGTTGGAAATGCTTTTCTAGGTCAAATGTCTTAAAATTAAAGCTTTATCCATTTATAAAAGCAAGCCAAAATTGATTTCTTTAATTCAGCATTTTATATGACTTAAAATATTGATTCTGAGTATAAAATATAAAATTATATGATTAAGTTAATACACATTAAAAGTAGTTTTAAATGTGAAAAGCCATACAATCCTTTTGTTAGCACCTTGATTAGGTCACTTTCAAAAATTATCTTACACTTTCTCAAAAGCATTGTCTTCTCTCCTATATGAGAGAGAAAATGTTAATTTATCAAATGTTTCTCTTCAGATAGGTTTGTATCTACTACAAGAAGAGATTTGCTTCTGTTCTGAAGACAGAATAGGTAGATTTAAACTAATACATGGACACTGAAATTCAAAAATGTGTGGCTTCATTTCTGGCATATATTGTTTGTATTTTCTGGTAGAAAGGGACGAGTGCTCTTTCTGTTTTGCTCAGGGTCTGTCAAGTGTTCCTGACCTACATAATCTACACATGGCTTGGGTTTTGCTTCTGGAGGCATCCTTATGCCACTTCAGGAAATTCCAGATCAATTTCTTTTTGTTCACTACACTGTTTTACTCTTAATTTTTCTGCTTTAAATCACTAGTTTGTTGCTGACTCCCACTGGCACTTTACTACTTGGTTTGACTTTTTAAATATGTAATTGCCATTGGATTTAATTTTTGGTGCACGAATTCTGGCATTTGTTCTCTGTTATCAAGTTATTGAGATAAAAGGTTCCTACTCTGAGCTCAATTTCAGCTCTATGAAACATGTCCTAAATGGCATTGCCTCTCATGCATACTCTACCTTACAAAGAAAGAGAAATTATTATTTTCCTTTACCAAGATGGAGTAGGAGAGTGGAGGATGCAGGGAATGGTGGTTGGAGAGAGAAGTGTCAATGGAATCCATGTGAAAACTTAATGCATTCATTAAATATTAAATGAGAATTCTGAAATTTAGTTAAACATTAAATTAGAATTAAGGAATTTCACTTAATTTCATAATTTATTTTCAAAGACACTATTTTCATTTCTTATGTTTTATGGTGAAAAGGGAATGCTTACCCACTGCTGGATAATTAGAATGTAATTAGTTTAACCATTGTGGAAAGCAGTTTGGCAATTTCTCAAAGAACTTGAAACAGAATTATACTCAACCAGTAATCCCATTATTTGGTATATATCCAAAGGACTATACATTGTTCTACCATAAAGACACATACATGTGTATGTTAATCACAGTACCATTCACAAGAGGCAAGACATAGACTCAATCTAGATGTCCATCAATGGTAGACTGAATAGGCCGGGTGCGGTGGCTCACGCCTGTAATCCCAACACTTTGGGAGGCCGAGGTGGGCGGATCACAAGGTCAGGAGATCGAGACCATCCTGGCTAAGATGGTGAAACCCTGTCTCTACTAAAGATACAAAAAATTAGCCAGGCATGGTGGCAGGTGCCCGTAGTCCCAGCTAGTCGGGAGGCTAAGGCAGGATAATGGCGTGAACCCGGGAGGCAGAGGTTGCAGTGAGCCGAGATCGTGCCACTGCACTCCAGCCTGGGCAACAGAGCGAGACTCTGTCTCAAAAAAACAAAACAAAACAATGGTAGACTGAATAAAGAAAATGTGGTACATATACACCATGGACTACTATGCAGCCATAAAAAGAATGAGATCATGTCCTTTGCAGAGACGTGGATGGAGCTGGAGTCCATTATTCTAAGCAAACTAACACAAGAACAAAAAACCAAGCACACATGTTCTTACTTATAAGTGGGAGCTAAACACTGAGTACACATGGACATAAAGAAGGTAACAACAAATGCCAGAGCCTCGAGGGTAGGAGGAAGGTGAGGATTGAAAAACTATCTATAGGTTACTATGCTTATTACCTGTGTGATGAAATAATCTGTACACCAACACCCCATGAAAAGCAATTTAACTTTGTAATAAACCTACACTTGTACCTCTACACCTAAAATGAAAGTTAAAAAAAGAAAAAAGAAATTAAAAAAGAAAAAGGAAACTAAGTATAGTTAATTTATATTCCAAATTTGGCTGAATTTCAGGAGGAGATGCAAAACACGATCTAAATCTTTCACTTTACAGTTTTGGTGCTGCCTGGGGATATACTTTTAAAATTAATGATGAAATAACATATCTCACTGCTAAAATTCTGATGATTAAAATGTTTTGATCATATAATGACAGCACTTAAAGTTTGTCTAGAATTTAGATTCCATTTTTGGGACACATGTCTTTTGGATACCCATTAGCTAGAATATAGTATCTCAATATTTTTCAAATAGACTCGATCCTTAAGGTGTTATTTTTAAAGTAGTACATGACAACATTATGTTTAATGTTCCCTATTCCCCCTCTATCAGCTATTACTCATTTTCCAAAGACCACATAAATGTTACTGCTTCTGTGAGTCTTCCCAATCATTCCCATTGGAATTAGTTATTTCCTATTCTGTCACCCCATATTACAAGTATTTTTGTTTCATTCCATTTATTAATTTTACATTTCCACTGTATTTCTGATTCATCTATTACATTATTTGATACTTCACAGCAACAGCAGCATCAAACCATCTTTACTTTCGTTTCAGCAGTGTAGCTGCATACCTGACTTATATTAAGGTAATGGTAAGTTTTTCCCCCATTGAACAAATGATTTGTTTTAGCTTCACCAGGATTACACGGCCTGTTTTGAGGTTCCATCTCATGAGTCCTTTTCAGTTATTTGCTTAAATTAGCTTTGTAATTATTTTGTTAAATGTAGAAGCTCCTATAAAAGTTGATTGCTGGTATATTCCTTTAACAACCTTAGTATTACGCTTGATTAAAATCCAAATAACAGGCCGGGCACGCTGGCTCATGCCTGTAATCCCAGCACTTTGGGAGGCCACCAAGGTGGGCAAATCACGAGGTCAGGAGATCGAGACCTTCCTGGCTAACATGGTGAAACCCCGTCTCTACTAAAAATACAAAAAATTAGCCGGGCGTGGTGGCGGGCACCTGTAGTCCCAGCTACTCGGGAGGCTGAGGCAGGAGGATGGCATGAACCCGGGAGGCGGAGCTTGCAGTGAGCCGAGATCGGGCCACTGCACTCCAGCCTGGGTGACAGAGCAAGATTGCATCAAAAAAAAAAAAAAATTCAAATAACAGAGTGGTCCTATCTCCCTATTGCATTCCAGTTGTTCACTAACCATATTTCAACCAATTGGCCAGATTACTGTACTAGTCATGTTTTCCCTAATCTTCTGCCCCAATACACACACGCAACGACGACTTTGGGTAAATTTTCTGTACAAGGTAGATACCATTATATATTCCGTAAGGCTACAGGGATGATTAATATTAATATTGTATGGAGCGCAAAAGTAAATGCATAAAGCGGTGACTATCATCACAGTTCCACATCCAGTTGAACTCTATAGATAGCTGTTTTTAGGTGGTTATTATCATTATCATATTTTTCTATTTGAGGGCTTGAGACAAAGTGAAGTGACCGGGTTCAAATCACATCTCCAATAAAGTATAGAGATTGTCTTGAAGTTTGAATAAGTTATTCTCTCATTCTCAGATAACTTGCGCATTGGAAAATATTAGACACACGAATACAAAGAGAAACAAATGTTTAGTTTCTCCAGATTTGAAAGTTAAAATAGGACTGGGTTGTGATGTAAATGAAGATACTCTGGTAGATGTTCTGGCAGCTGAGGCAGTTCTGAGGAGTTTTTAAAATACAACAGGGAACAACTCTTCCACCTTATATACTATGAATAACTTCTGTCTCATCCAGGAGATGAGCAATGCAGGCTGATACACATCTTTGAGCAAAACTACTGTAACTAAAAATGGGAAAGTTTTTTTTTAATAGTGAATAGTTCTGTATGTCTGATGCATAATCAAATGCATATATGGTCCTGGAGTGAGGGATGATAGGAGGTAAGATGTAGAAGGCAGGTTGGCTCATTTAACAAATCACTATTTTTCTCAGCTATTTCCCATAATTGTGCTAAACATTACAGCCCTAAAAAGAGCAAGACATGTTACTTTTGCTCCTAAGAAATGCATTCTGAGACAAGAGGTAGAAAAATAAGCATGTTACAGCAAGCACAAAGGCTCTGTCAATTCCATGAGCACATGAAGAAAGCAGCCTAACTGCCTCTATCTGGGAGACTGGAGAGATGTTTCATAAAGAAGGAATATTTCAGTTAAGACTTGAAGAGTGTGTAAAATTATTAAGGGATGAGTAAACACTATGTGCAAAGGCTTTCCTGGATAATATTGCATGTTCTAGAAGTAAGTGTTATATTTAAGCAGAATATGAAATAATTGGGGACATAATCTTTCAATCTTGAAATTAGAAAAATTTTTAAAAATACTATCTCAACAAGTAACAAGATGGATGTAGTATATTTAAGATTAAAATAATGCAGTTCCCCTATCATGTTCAGATTTAACTCACACTCACTTCATGCCTATTATTACAACATTTTATAATGGACCTGGGCTTTTACACCAACACATTAACCAAGTAGAGTTAATAATCACAGCTTGCTTATTCTCTTTGAGCTATTAAATATACCCCATTCTGAAGTACAGAGATTAGAGAAGTGTGAGCTATATATAGTCCAAAAGACTAAAACCTCAGTAACTAGAACAGGCATTTGCTTATTGGCATAGGTACACTGAAGGATGTCCTCTCCTCACATTACTAACATGTCAGGATTTTTAACAGATGTTATTAAGACACCACAGTAATGCAGAGATGTGTGTAAGCTGAGAGTATAATCACTATGAGGACTGAAGGCTGATGATTTAACTGTGTTGAAATTACTCTGGTGTCCCTCTAATTTGTCACATGACTTAATGTTTAGCTTCGTTATATGGTTTTAAAATCTAAGTCCTTGATGATTTCTTTTTCTTTTTACAAAGTAGATGATGATTTGTAAACTGACTCTTCATGTTCCCAAACCACTGAGCATTTTAAAAATTAGTTTCCATGAAATAGAAGTGGTTTCAAAGGAAGTCTTGGCTCAAGCAGCTTCTGTTTGGGGACTTTGACTGCCAGGATATCCTTTCAAAGAAAGATGGTGATTTCTAAATTATTCTATTTTTACTTTGATATCCTCCCTGTAACTCTACAATTTTCTCCATGCTGCTTCCCAGGATGTCCTTCCTGTTTGTCCTCAAGATATGTTACCATTAGCAACTGCTATTACTGGCCCTGTGTGTTCCATCAGCTACCAAATCTTAGTGTAGAAGTGGAAAACCTTGCAAATATAATAGTTTAAGGAAATATTTCCACACATATTACAGGGGATGATCTTTAGGATTCTTTTTTTACATGTTAATACATGAAAGGCAGATGAGAATCAAGAAAATTATCTTGGTTATTTTGAATAAACTAGAGCACAATGATTAGCCTTAATAATATGAACACAACATTAGATTTTCCTTTACATCTTTTGACTTGTTACTCCACTTCATTTTTATGCAAATTTGAACAACAAACAGTAACTAAATGCTTATTTGTACTAGGCACTGTGTTAATGGCTTAGAAAGTGATTAGAAAACTCAGAATGAAAATTCTACTCTTCAGAAATCTACCAGTTAGAGAAAGAGACACATAAATCATGATTTTTATAAGGCGACTAGAAGAATTCACATGATGCAATGTTAAATTTCCATTTTTTTGGTGGAAACACAAACTTGATTTTAATATATTAGGGGCTCGCAGATTTTGGCATTAATTCTCCCTAGAGGATTTAGATGTTTGGACATGCCTGGAGGCTCCACATTGGAGAATTACCTGGAATTTCTGTGTATGAGACACCAAAGAGCTTTATGGGAAATAATTCCAAGTAGTAGAGTAGGTTGAGATGTATAAAAAATGAGTCCATATCTCATTGGAAGAGAGAACTTTTATTTGGCCCTGCTTTTGCAGGCAAGTACTTATGTCCTAAGGAGAGAAAAAAAAGAAGAAAGAAAGATCTGAGTCTTAAATCTCTGTTAAAGCATATGGCGCACAGCATATATGCAATTCATGATTGTGGTAAACACAGTAGCTCAGATGGACAACAACATCCAGCAAATGGGCCAAGATAAAAGAAGAGAAATATGTCATTCTTTAGCATTTATGGACAACTCTGTCAACACATGGGCATCATGTCATCTTCTACATGGGCACCAGCAATTTTGGCCTGGGCACTGGGAGCAGTGGCTGTTTTGGCATTCAGTGGTGATTTTAGCATTCTGAGAAGTCATCTTTTTTCCATTTGTCTGGATCAATAGAGGATAAAAATGTCAGGTAACATGTGATCACTGAGAAAAATTATATTATTGTGAGCACATGTGTGACACCCTTTGGAAATGCTAAACACTAGGTTGGTAGAGTTTGAAGAGGCCGGGAAATATTCGCAACCCTGTGAAAAAGCAGAACAGAGAGCATTGTTTGATAACGTTATCGTAACAGCATCTGTTCCTTTCAGGGGATCAATTTCTTTTTTCAGATGTTTTTTTCTAGAGAAAAATAAACTATAATTAAAATATTTTTATTCTAAACAACATACATCTCACTCTTCTATATTTCTAAACACTATCTTATTTTCAACTTAGATTAGGAAAAAGCAGATAGCCAGCTCCTCAAAAATTTAGCCTTCTGCCAGAAAAATGCCTTCCCTGAATCTAATCTAACCTTATGAACTAAATGTTAATTGAGTCCATTAAAAAAAGTTATAGAAGACATTCATGTATGCTCTGTTAACTTGTTGTTCCACAAATATGCCAGGTATCAATCGATCGTTGCTCACATTCACATCCACCCATCTTTGCCCCACTTAATGATACTAAAGTTGAATGTTGTGGCTCTCGCCAGCTAGTGGCATTAAGTCTTCATCAATAAAGAGCACAAGAGTGCTGCAAGGTGATGGAGGAAGGAAGGCTCTTTCCTTCTGGTTTATCATCCATTATTATTATTCAGCAAGGGAACATCACTTTTATCCTCAGACCATATTTGCCTAGAAGAAACCACTTCAAAGCAGCTCAGTCAGTGCTTAAACACACCAGCTCTGGCCTATCACCTCTTTGCATTGGCAGTATGTTTCCACAGACCAGTTCTAGGCTGACCTGTCTGTCAAGTTTCTTTGCCATGGGCAGACTTGAGTGTTCATGTGGGAGCCATGCCATGATACTGAGGTCTGAATTTCAGCATTGGGGCCAGAGCCCTTGTTCTAATCCTTTGTTCCTTTATTAATAGTGTGTGCTCCTCAGGCTAGAGGTGGTAGCTGCTTTTTTTTGCAGCTATCACTTCTGCACCTCACAAGAATTCTCATTTACTTCTAGTACTTAACAATTCTTTATGTTAAATTTTTTTTTGTTCAAATGTCTGTTGTGATTTTAATTTTCTAATTGGACTCTGATGGATACATCCCTCTTTATTTTATGGTATTCAAAATAATATATAAATATCCAAATGACAAATTTAGCATCATGAATAAAAAATAATTTATTTTTACCTTTATCATAAAATTCTCTGTTTTATTTTTTATTTTGGTGTCTAGGAAATTCTGAGTACACAGTAAATATTATTGAAAAATATTGGAATCTTTATATAGGTTTGCTAAACTTTTTCTATAAAGATCCAGAGAGTAAATTGTTTAGGTTTTGTGGGTCATGCAGTCTCTCTTGCAACTATACAACTCTGCTAAAGCGGCCATAGATAATTCAAAAATGAATAGGAGTGGCTATGTCCCAGAAAAACTTCATTTACAAAAATGGAAATCTGGCTAGATTTGGCCTTAAGGCTGTAGTTTGCTGATCTCTGCTTTAGATAATAATCTCAGTACACATATTCACAATAAAATTATCATAATTTAAATATAATTTTAAAATACATTGTTCTTTTTATAAAGCTACGAAATTATACAAAAAATGCATAGAATCTAATGGACCTTCAGGTTAATCTGAAATAATGTTTTTATTTAGGGAATGTGCAGAGCTTGGTAGGTAGAGTCTTAGTTTTGGAATCACACTTTATTTAAATACTAACTCTCATTTCCTCTCTGTGTTCCTATGAGTAGTTTAATTTATTTAATTTTCTTTTCTTTTCATGCAAAATGAAGATATTATCAGGTTGGTACAAAAGTAATTGAAGTTTTTGCCATTTAAAAGTAATGGTTTTGCCATTTAAAGCTAATGGCAAAAACTGCAATTACTTTTGCACCAACTTATTTTGCCTTAATAGCCTATGACTATAGTTAGTATCCATAAAAATTTAGTGAATGCCTGGTTTGTGGAGTATATTATTTTAGAGAGTAGAAACAAAAACTGAGAGTTAGGTATGAATCTCGCCTTTAAGGAAACGAATGTTGATTTGGGGAAATAGAACAGATACATGTGAATAGTTGACATAAGGGAACAACTTAGTTATGTAGGTGTGTTATCAAGCTTCCTATTTTAACACTACTTCAGTATTATATCCTTGACATTTTTGTTCAATGTTAATTTAGAGGAGATTCTGAATGCTCTGTTGAGGAGGCATCTGAGCCAAAGAAGGACAGCTGGTGCTATATCCAGTCTAACTACCCAAAATAGACTATTTTAAAAAAGAAGAGAATGAAATACCTTTATTTGTGAAGGTCAAGTGTTGTCTATTATCAGTCGTCAGAGGGACTTGATAGAATATTGCATTCAACTACAGAAATAAAGTTATAATTTTTCATACTTCAATATCTGACTAGATACGAGTTGAGTATCCCTTATCTGAAATGTTTGCGGCCAGAAGTGTTTCAGATTATGTTTTGGATTTTGGAATGTCTGTGTATCTTGAGGATGGGATCCAAATTTAAACATAAAATTCATGTATGTTTTATGTATACCTTATACACATAGCCTGAAGGTAATTTTTTTCCCTTGGAGACACTGAATAAACTGTGTGTTGTGCATTTGCATTTTGGCTGTGACGGGTCACATGAGGCCAAGGCCAAGTATGGAGTTTCTCACTGTAGCTTCATCTTGGTGCTCAAAAAGTGTGGAATTTGGGAGTATTTAGAATTTTTGATTTTTTGGATTAGAGATTCTCAATCTGTATATATTTTTCACACTCTAATTTCTGACCCCCCCGCCCCCCCACACACACAGATGAGTCTTGACTTGCAATAATTCAACTTAATGATTTTCAACTTTACAATAGTGCAAAAGCAATACATATTCAGTGAAACCATACTTTGAATATCCATGCAACCATTCTATTTTTCACTTTCAGTATAGTATTCAATACATTACATGAGGTAGTGAACATTTTATTATAAAATAGGCTTTGTGTTAGATGATTTTGCCCAACTGTAGGCTAATGTAAGAGCACATTTAAGGTAGGCTAGGCCAAGATATGATTATTGGTAGTTTAAGTGTATTAAATGCATTTTTGACTTAGAATATTTTCAACTTATCACTTTACTGGGATGTAACTCCATCATATGTTGAGGATCATCTATACACACAATGTATACATATACATATGTATAAGTATGTGTATATATATATATACACATATATAATTATACATTCCCATACCTAATTCTAATTTATAGCCCACATATGGAAAAGAACATAGAGAAAACATATTTGCAGAGGTCAACTATCACAAAGAACACCTATGTAATCATCACTCAGTTCCAGAAACGGAATGCTGCCAACATCTATTTCACACCCCCTCACTATCCCTTCCCTTTCAACAAACATAACAATAATATTAATCTGTAATATTACTCTTTACTTTTGCCTTCATTACCCTTTATTTTTTAAAATTTCTTAAACATGGAAACACACAGTATGTATTTGACTGAGTTCTTTTGATTAGCATTAGGTGAGTGATATTCTAATATGTTGGTATGTTTAGCTGTGATTTATTTTCATTTCCACGTAGTATTCCGTTGTATAAATATTCACTCTTCTGTTGATGAACAGTTGGGATTTTCCCAGTTCTTGGCCATTGTGAATATTGCTGTTATGAACAATTTTGCATATCTTTTGGTGCATATATATATATATATATATATATACATTTTTTGATACATACTGAGTGGAATTGCTTTGTTGTAAGATATTTATTTCTTCAACTTTAGTAGACTGTGCCAAGACATGTACACTAAATTATTTTGGTTAGTCACTGTCTATGAATATTCCATGTGTTTATTGAAAGAATGTGTATTGTGCAGGTGTAGGGCACGGCATTCCACATATTTCAATTAGGTCAAGTTTATTAGTCATAGTTCAAATTTTCTCTATCCTTACTGAATTTTTTCCACTTGTTCTATTAGTTCATGATTAAGCTGTATTGAGATATCCCATGATTAAGCTGCATTGAGATATCCCTCTATATAGATTTATCTATTTTTTTCTCATACATTTTGAGACAATGGCATTAGGTATATACAAATGTGTCTTTTATATCTTTATACTATACAAGCCTGATGGATTAATGTTTTACCATTTGATGTGTCTATCTTTATTTCTGATAATAATGTTTTATATTAAAGTTTACTTCAATACTGGTAGACTTAAAAACTTTTTTCAGTTATTGTTCATATTCTACCACTTTTTCCAGTCTTTAACCTCAACTTCATTGTATTCTTATAGTTTAGACATTTTTGTAAGTCACGTATCATTTTTACAATTCGGTTATATATTTCTTTTAATCATTCTAGTTGTAGATAATATGATTATTGATATGTTTATATTTAAATGTACTATGTTTCTATTTTGATTTCTATTTATCCATCCTCTCTCTTTTCTTATTCCTCATATTCATAATCTTTTGTGTAGATTTATGTTTATTTGGTTCTATTTTCTCACCTCGTAAGTAAAAGTTTCTTTTTATTATTCTCTTTGTATTACTTTGGGAATACAATATTATTGACTAATGCAATATTAATTGGTGTTTTTACATTATGCTTAAAAAATACAAGGAATTTATAACACTTTAAATCTTTTTACCCCTACATTTCTAGCTATTGTTTTTATTGTTGTAATATATTTTAATTCTCTTTCTACATATATTATATATGACTACATATATTATATATGACTATATATTATATATGACTATATATGTATTATATATTATTCCTAAGACAGTGTAATTATTTTGTGTGGTCAGTGTTTATTTATATTCACCCTGATATTGATTGTTTTTATTGCTCTTCATTTCTCATACATCTCTGATCTTTCATCTGAGATTCTTTTCCTTCTTGAAAAATACTCCTTGTAATTCGTTTTTTCTGTCGGAAAAAATTCTTAATTTTTATTGATATGAAGATAAATTTATTTCACATACGTTACTTGAGATCCTTATTTTATTATTTTTCTTAGTATGGAATTCTTGATTCATATTTATTTTATTTCAGCATTATAAAGATAACACTTAAAAATGTATTATTTCTTTTGAGCATTTAGCTTTCTGTCAAATCATTGCCCTTTTGATTGTTTTGTGTGTTTTTAGTTTCTTTTATGTACTATTATTGTCTCATATTTGCAGGATTATTAGTAAGATATGAATATAAAACAGTTTGCTTTTATCTCAAGGGATTTCTTGAATGTTTTTGTCTTTCATCACTGGATAATTTTCATCCTTCATCTCTTTACATATTGGTGCTGCTTCTTTCTCTTTTTTCTTTTTCTGAGATTCCAATTATACTTATGTAAGACTGTCTCACTGTATCTTATGTTTTACTCAATTATTTTGCCTTTTCCATTCTTTTTCCTCCATGACTAACTAGTATGTTTCTTCTGACTCATCTTCAAGATCATTGATAGTTCTTCAGCTATGTCTAAACTTACAGACATACATCTAAACTTATAGACATACACATTAAATCTTATCATTAAGTTATCAATTTCAGTTTTTATATCTTTCAGTTACAGATTTTTTCCCTGTTACACAGGGAGGATCTGGCAACTCTAGTAGTTACAGCTCCTGTGAATAAGCTTCTATTTTACTTTGTTTCTGCTACATTTCCTTCATGTATTCTTGTCTTTATGTGTTCTTAGCTGTTTTGGCTTATGTTTATTTAAAACTTTTTTAGATGATTTGAAGATTATTTGAAGTTGATCTGTAGTCCCTGAAAGTACCAGTCTATGTTCATCCAGTTCACACTTTCTCCTGCGATATATTGTTTCCAAATTTGAACCAAAAATATGCAGAGGCTTACCAGCAACCTGACATGTTAGCAGGTCCTCAATTCTAATTTTTATCCATTCAGCCTTATAAGGTTGTCATAAGTGTGACTCAGATTATCTTTCTCTTAGTAGCTTTTGGCAGATAGCCCCATAGGCAAAATGTTTCAAATGTTGGGATCACTGTCCACAGCCTCATTTTCCTTTTTCTTACATCAAACAGGCATTTTTTCATTATTTTGTTAGCTTGCCAAAAACTCTCCAACAGATCTGTCTGTCTGTCTATCTATCTATCTATCTATCTATCTATCTATCTATCTATCTATCTTCTATCTATCTATCTATCTATCTATCTATCTATCTATCTATCTATCTACATGTCTACCTCTCTACCTATTCTAACTTCTCTAGTTATTTTTGATAGAAAGGTTTATCTAAATTAACTAATATGCCTTAATCAGAAATGGGCTATTATTTAGCAAGATGCTGTTCTTTCTCGTACTACTTTGAGCGGTCAATGTACAGGATGTTGTATCATGCTATAGTACAATTTAGCTGAAAATTTATTTTAAAAAGCATGATGTGGCTGGGTGCGGTGGCTCATGCTGGTAATCCCAGCACTTTGGGAGGCCAAGGTGGGCAGATCACTTGAGGTCAGGAGTTCGAGACCAGCCTGGCTAACAGGGTGAAATCCCATTTCTCCTAAAAATACAAAAATTAGCCGAGTGCGGTGATGCATGCCTGTAATCCCAGCTACTCAGGAGGCTGAGGCAGGAGAATTGCTCAAACCTGGGAGGCAGAGGTTGAGGTGAGCCGAGACCACACCACTGCACTCCACCCTGGCTGACAGAGTGATACTCTGCCTAAAAATAAAAATAAAAATAAAAATAAAAAAGCATGATGCTTGCTTTATTTTTTAATTCTGAGAACAATCATATAATTACAAGTATACTTTACATTGTTAAATTGGAAATGAAATAAATTCGAATGAATTTTAGATTTTTTTAAAAGATAAATTATTAAACTTGATTTTTATTATTTATTAGTGTATGTTTCCCCCTTAAAAGGATTTGTTTTAAGTACTTTGGATAATGAGGATCTCCTATAATTTGAAGTCAACAGTATATGTTAGCATAAAATTTACATATACTGTAAATATACGTATTTATTTACAGTAAGTATAAATAAACATATTTATATATACTTATTTGTTCAAATGTTACTTGTTTAAATTTTGATTTAAATATTTGACTAAAAAAATCTCTAAATTAAAAATTCTTTGATTATTAAAATATTACTAAATTAATATTACTAGACTATCTTTCTAAGAACCACCTCAGGTAGTATTAGGTAGAATAATGACTACTGAAAGATGCTGATACCATAATCTTATGAAACTTGTAAATATTTATTTTACATGTCAAAAAGTATTTTGCAAACTTGATTAGGGGCACAGACTATAATAAGAAATTACCCTGGATTATCTGGGAGGGTCTAAATTAATTGTGAGCTGTTAAAAACAGAGAATTTTTCCCAGATGTGGCTAGTCAGAGAGAAACAATGTAAGAATGAATTAACTTGGTGTTGCCGGCTTTGAGGGTAGAAGGGCCCTGTGAGCCAAAGACTGTATGAGGCCTGCGGAAATTGGAAATGGCAAGAAAACATCCAAGCGCTTCAAGAAATAAATACAGCCATACCAAATACCTTAATTTTAGCTCAGTGTGATTTATGTCTGACTCCTGACCTAGTGAACTAAAGAATGATGAATTTGTATTGTTTTAAGACATTAAGTTTCACGGGCAGTAGTAGAAAACTGATACATTCTCAAAATGAGTTCACTGTTTCTACTTTCCTTCATAGCAGTATTTCTGCATATTATTCCAGTGTGATTTTTTAATTATGGTTATTGAAGAAGGTGTAAAATTATGTCTTTACAATGTAAAAATATCATTCAGTCAACCTGGTACAGTAGATAATATATTGATATACAAACAGAAATCTACCTGAGGACACACTGTTATAAGCAATTATTATAAATTGGCTTAATTTTCTTGTAGAAAAACAAAAAGCTTAAAAAATTATATTATCAAATTAAGATGGAAATATTATCGCATTACACTTATCAATGATTCAGAAATGTTGACATATTCTCCTATATCAACTTAGGCAATTACTTTAGATGAGACTCATACATTCAATCAACAAATTTATTAACATTTATTAACATGTGTCATATACTGGGCCATGTCGATTCTGTCTTTAAGAGGCTATTCCAATCGATGGAAAAAGAGGGAATCCTCCCTAACACATTTTATGAGGCCAGCATCGTCCTGATACCAAAGCCTGGCAGAGACATAACCAAAAAAGAGAATTTCAGACTAATATCTTTGATGAACATTGATGCAAAAATCCTTAATAAAATACTGGCAAACCGAATCCAGCAGCACATCAAAAAGCTTATACACCATGATCAAGTGGGCTTCATCCCTGGGATGCAAGGCTGGTTCAACATATGCAAATCAGTAAATGTAATCCAGCATATAAACAGAACCAAAGACAAAAACCACATGATTATCTCAATAGATGCAGAAAGGCCTTTGACAAAATTCAACAACTCTTCATGCTAAAAACTCTCAATAAATTAGGTATTGATGGGACATATCTCAAAATAATAAGAGCTATCTATGACAAACCCACAGCCAATATCATACTGAATGGGCAAAAACTGGAAGCATTCCATCTGAAAACTGGCACAAGACAGGGATGCCCTCTCTCACTGCTCCTATTCAACATAGTGCTGGAAGTTCTGGCCAGAGCAATCAGGCAGGAGAAGGAAATAAAGGGTATTCAATTAGGAAAAGAGGAAGTCAAATTGTCCCTGTTTGCAGATGACATGATTGTATATCTAGAAAACCCCATCTTCTCAGCCCAAAATCTCCTTAAGCTGATTAGCAACTTCAGCAAAGTCTCAGGATACAAAATCAATGTACAAAAATCACAAGCATTCTTGTACACCAATCACAGACAAACAGAGAGCCAAATCATGAGTGAACTCCCATTCACAATTGCTTCAAAGAGAATAAAATACCTAGGAATCCAACTTACAAGGGATGTGAAGGACCTCTTCAGGGAGAACTACAAACCACTGCTCAAGGAAATAAAAGAGGATACAAACAAATGGAAGAACATTCCCTGCTCATGGGTTGGAAGAATCAATATCGTGAAAATGGCCATACTGCCCAAGGTAATTTATAGATTCAATGTCATCCCCATCAAGCTACCAATGACTTTCTTCACAGAATTGGAAAAAACTACTTTAAAGTTCATATGGAACCAAAAAAGAGCCCGCATTGCCAAGTCAATCCTAAGCCAAAAGAACAAAGCTGGAGGCATCATGCTACCTGACTTCAAACTATACTACAAGGCTACAGTAACCAAAACAGCATGGTACTGGTACCAAACAGAGACATAGATCAATGGAACAGAACAGAGTCCTCAGAAATGATGCTGCCTATCTACAACTGTCTGATCTTTGACAAACCTGACAAAAACAAGAAATGGGGAAAGGATTCCCTATTTAATAAATGGTGCTGGGAAAACTGGCTAGCCATATGTAGAAAGCTGAAACTGAATCCCTTCCTTACACCTTATACAAAAATTAATTCAAGATGGATTAAAGACTTACATGTTAGACCTAAAACCATTAAAATTCTACAAGAAAACCTAGGCAATACCATTCAGGACATAGGCGTGGGCCAGGACTTCATGTCTAAAACACCAAAAGCAATGGCAACAAAAGCCAAAATTGACAAATGGGATCTAATTCAACTAAAGAGCTTCTGCACAGCAAAAGAAACTACCATCAGAGTGAACAGGCAACCTACAGAATGGGAGAAAATTTTTGCAACCTACTCATCTGACAAAGGGCTAATATCCAGAATCTACAATGAACTCAAACAAATTTACAAGAAAAAAACAAACAACCCCATCAAAAAGTGGGCGAAGGACATGAACAGACACTTCTCAAAAGAAGACATTTATGCAGCCAAAAAACACATGAAGAAATGCTCATCATCACTGGCCATCAGAGAAATGCAAATCAAAACCACAGTGAGATACCATCTCACACCAGTTAGAATGGCCATCATTAAAAAGTCAGGAAACAACAGGTGCTGGAGAGGATGTGGAGAAATAGGAACACTTTGACACTGTTGGTGGGACTGTAAACTAGTTCAACCATTGTGGAAATCAGTGTGGTGATTCCTCAGGGATCTAGAACTAGAAATACCATTTGACCCAGCCATCCCATTACTTGGTATATACCCAAAGGACTATAAATCATGCTGCTATAAAGACACATGCACACGTATGTTTATTGCGGCACTATTCACAATAGCAAAGAATTGGAACCAACCCAAATGTCCAACAACGATAGACTGGATTAAGAAAATGTGGCACATATACACCATGGAATACTATGCAGCCATAAAAAATGTTGAGTTCATATCCTTTGTAGGGACATGGATGAAACTGGAAAACATCATTCTCAGTAAACTATCGCAAGGACAAAAAACCACAAACACCGCATGTTCTACTCATAGGTGGGAATTGAACAATGAGAACTCATGGACACAGGAAGGGGAACATCACACTCCGGGGACTGTTGTGGGGTAGGGGGAGGGGGAGGGACAGCATTAGGAGATATACCTAATGCTAAATGACGAGTTAATGGGTGCAGCAAAACAACACGGCACATGGATACATATGTAACAAACCTGCACATTGTGCACATGTACCCTAAAACCTAAAGTATAATAATAAAAATAAAAATAAAAAAGAGGCTATTTAGCAAGCAATTTGTACAAATTAAAATAATAGTGGTAGAAAATTGTAAAACATTTTTATAACAGGAAAGTTGTTTTTTTAGGAAAGTTTGATGATAGAGGAAATAAAGATAAAACATAAGTGATGTATAAAACCAACATTTACAGGCTCATGGGAGGCAGTTATTGCCAAGGGATAGCTTGAGAGGAGGTAAGTGGTTTCAGGATGTTAAAGAAGAGGCATGCAGAGAAAATATATTTAGAGCCTTACTGGTCATAATAAGGAACTGATGTTTTATGGTAACAGCAATGGGAGTTTTAAGCAGAGAGAGATAGTTCAATCAGTGATTTATAAAGATTACACAGCTGGGCAGAAAATAAATTACAAGGGAAATATACTGGATAGAGTGACACCCTTTATAAAGTTGACATTATGGGGAAGATGTTAATGACTTGAACTAGGATAGTAGAAGTCGAGACACAAAGTAGTGGATTGACTTGAGGGCAATTTAAGAAATGAAATGATTGGATAAGGTGATTTATTGGTACAGTGGATGCCGTATCAATCAAATTCACACTTCAGGGAATGTTACTGCTAAAAAGCCTCACCTTTAGCTGGAAAAATCTCTTTCCTGAGATTGCACACCTTCCTGGAGTGGCACATATTGAATGACTAATCATCATGAAATTATAGCTGTCTTTTCAGGAATAAACATGGGGTTAGCTGAGGCTTTCATTGAGACTGCATCTCAACTCAACTTTTCCCTTTACCCAAGACTGAATATTTTCCCCCTTCCACAGCTGTTGATCCCAAGGGTACTTCCTAGTAAACTTCTATATACTAATTTGTGCTTCAGAGTTTGCTTCTGAGGGAACCCAATCTATGGCAATTGCAGATGTGGTGGGATGTGTAATGAATAGTGGTAATTCAATAAACTCCCAGATTTCTGCTTTGGAAACTGGATGATAGATATTCCATTTAATGAAACAGAAAAATCTCAGAGGAAAGGAATATTTAAAGAAGAAATAAAAAATTTTTGGTACCAATGTGACATCTAAGTGGAGCTCTTCAGGCATCTCTTAACTCTTCTGAGAATAAGAAGGTAGGTATGGGAGTAGAGAACTGAATGTTTGAAATCATGATTATGTAAGTGGGGAAATAAATTGACTAGAATATAAAAACACATTACCAACCCCAAACTTTACTGTGAAGAACCATTATCTTGCATGCTTTATGTGAATTTTATAAAAATAAAAGAGGTTATGAAAATATATCATTGCATTCTACCTCCTTTTAACCCAGCTTTTTCTATCTGCACTTTGCTCAGGGAGGCTCACCTTGTAAGCTGAATCAATTGGCTCCTTTGTCTCCTAGCATTCAGCTGTTTAACCAATGCAAGACACTTCCACGAGTTTGGTGAGTGTGAGGGGAGTGAAGTCAGAGTGTTATTCTCCTATTCAGTCTTTCTCAAGGATTGTTAAATGCTGACTTTTTGGATGGAAGGTCACAATTTCTGTCAGGTAGACTTCTCTCTCTCTCTCTTTGGAAAACTATTTCTTCACTTCACTCTCAGGAGGCTCAGGATGGTAGCAGTGCTTCATTGTTAGTAGTCCTAGGGTAGTGAGCAATTTGTTACAGTTTTCCTACACAGAAAACAGTATTGCCAAAAGAAAGGCTTTATAAAACCCTCCTCTAATTTCCAGTTTGAGTGTGCCATTTTGTGTGTGTGTGTGTTTTGTTTTCTAAGCCTCTAAACTGAATTCCTCAGGTAAAGCAGGTAAAGCTTAATGCATTATTCTGAACTGTTCTTCAAACCTCCTCAGAATCATATTGTCATGAAAGGTAGAATCGATCAACTTTGAATGATATTTAAAAAATCTTTGGCCGGGCGCGGTGGCTCACGCTTGTAATCCCAGCACTTTGGGAGGCCGAGGCGGGAGGATCACGAGGTCAGGAGATCGAGACCACGGTGAAACCCTGTCTCTACTAAAAATACAAAAAATTAGCCGGGCGTGGTGGCGGGCGCCTGTAGTCCCAGCTACTTGGAGAGGCTGAGGCAGGAGAATGGCGTGAACCCGGGAGGCAGAGCTTGCAGTGAGCCAAGATTGCATCACTGCACTCCAGCCTGGGCGACAGAAAAAAAAAAAAAAAAAAACTTTCACTTTCCTTTACCTAGGCTTCTAAATATATATGAGGTGTCTTCAAAGTTCATTAAAAATGCATAGTATAAAAACACTATGCATGTATTTCACTTTTTTTGGCAACAAAATAAACTTGTACTAACTTGTCTTAACATGTCTGAACAGGATCTCATTTGTGGCACTAAGGATAACACATCAACTTAAAAAGAGCCCCTGTCAGAGAGCAACACAATTTCTGCTAAAATTGAAGCAAGAATGAACATCAAAGGTATGCAGAAGTTTGAGTAGAGGAATGGTGAAATCATTAGTTCTTTACAAAAAGTTTACAGGGACAATGTCCCAAATAAATCAGCAGTTAACAGACAGATAATTCATTTTAAGAAGGGATGAGATGATGTTGAAGATGAAGCTCACAACAGCAGACCATCCACATCAGTTTGCAAGAAAAAATTAATCTTCATGTCCTAATTGAAGAGGATTGATGATTAACAGCAAAAACAACAGCCAACACCATAGACATCTCAATTGGTTCCGCTTACACAATTCTCACTGGCCTGATTCAGCTCCTTCTGACTCCTTTTTGTTTCCTAATCTTAAAAATCTTTAAAAAAAACTTTAGAGGGCACCCATTTATAATTATGTAAATTATGTTAATAATGTAAAATAGACTGTATTGACATGGTTACGTTCCCAGGGCCCTCAGTTCTTTAGGGGTGAACTAAATGGCTGGGATGATCACTTACAAAAGTGTGTTGACTTAGATGGAGTTTATGTGGAGAAGTAAAGTTTAATTTTTTAAATTTTTATCTATTAATTACATTTTCCATGATCTTTTTGTAAGTTCTCTCATATATTCATTATAAATTGAGCATTTTTAAATTTCTTAATGCCTACTGTATGCATGGAACTGGACACAAAGGTGAATCAAATATTAAACCAGTTCCTGGGAGTAGGCAACAATAGTATGTCACAGACAGAAAATGTGAGCTAGAAAGTATATTAAAAATATGAATGGTGGGCTTTGGAAATTCAGCACATTTTCTATATTTAGAACTAATAATTTTATATTTGACTCTGTTTTCAGGGATTCTTTTGATCTCCTTTATAGATTGCATTTGTTTTCTTTAGCATGCTTCGGTTTTCATGTTTTCTTTTTTTGTAATTTAGATAGCTGTATTCTGATTGCATTTATAAAACTATTTCCTAATTTATAAGCTTTGAAATTTATTTTATTTTATTTTATTTTTTTGAGACGGAGTCTCGCTCTGTCTCCCAGGCTGGAGTGCAGTGGCGCAATCTCGGCTCACTGCAAGCTCCACCTCCCGGGTTCACGCCATTCTCCTGCCTCAGCCTCTCCGAGTAGCTGGAACTACAGGCGCCCGCCACCACGCCCGGCTAATTTTTTGTATTTTTAGTAGAGACGGGGTTTCACCATGGTCTCGATCTCCTGACCTCGTGATCCGCCCGCCTCGGCCTCCCAAAGTGCTGGGATTACAAGCGTGAGCCACCGCGCCCGGCGCTTTGAAATTTATTATCTCTCCATTTCAAAGAATGAGGATGTGAACACGTATGCCTTCCTACATTCTATGCTTGCTTTCATCATCTTAATTCTTAATGAGTGGTAGTTATTTATCATAAAGATATATCACTTTATATCTTCTTCATTAACCATAAATATTTGAATGACAAAAGCAAACTGGCAGAATAAAAATTTTCTACTGCAATCTCCAACAGAAGCATAAATTTTGACAACCATCTACAGATGAGAATACCTTTGCAAGAGTCCAGGAATCCAGCAGAAAAGTTCAGCACATAGTTGGAACAAAAAATCCAAGAATAGACATATTGAAAAAGAGTAAGAAAAGCAGTTTCACTTCATTTGCATTAATCCCTCCCCAAAGCAGAACAATGCAATAAAATGAAAGACTTTTCAGCCCATGATTTCACCCATATGGGAAAGTGAGACAATAGTGAAAAAGCACTTAGCTTCCACAGGTATGTGGAGTGCTGCCCAAAAGGCCCACTTTTTTTCTCACTCTACAGAGAACACTGAGGTGACTGGTACAGTGGAGTGGTGAGGAGAGACTGGGTTCAGGGAAGAGAGATAGGCAATTATAAAAATGAAGACTCAGAACCCAAAAATGGATTTTGGATTCTACTAACTACTTCAGATACCCAAACAGCCTTTTGGGATGAGCCACTTGGAATTCTTCACCTGTAGAGGGACTCAAATGGCCCATGAACACCCTAATGCTTCATGTGTTTTACCCATCCTACACTGTGGCTAGCTTCCTATGTAAGCTCCCCTAAAATGTTAGGGCAAGCCTCTGCAGATGGCTCATAGATACGGGCAGACACCTGGCTCAACTCTGCAGAATTGTGAGAAGGCACACAAACTTGGACATTTTAGGAGGCTACTCTAGGAAAAACAAACAGGTGGCTATCAGCACCCAGAATGACTTTTCAGGATCAAGTGCAGTCATATAATCATAAGAATTGCCCCCACCTCCAACTCCAAGAGAGAAGAAGAGTTGTGTAGGGAATACATTTATAGGAAAGGTCTTAGGGAACCCCAGAATTCCTAGTAGGGTTGACTGTGAAGTTGTTTTTCTCCCAAAGCCAGTAATTAAAAACTAGAGGATATGATTTCTTCAAATGCAAAAATATCCCAAATCTACAAGGAACATGAAACATCAAGGAAACATGACAGTACTAGACAAATGCAATAATTTTTCAGTAACTTGAGCTTGAAGAAATGGAGATCTATGAAGTACCTGACAATTAAAAATAATTGTTTTAAGGAAGTTCAGTGAGCTACAAGAGAACACAGGTTCAATAACATCAGGAAAACAATATATGTACAAATGAGAAGTTCATAATTTAAAGAACCCAGAAATTTTGGACCTGAAGAACACAATGAATAGAATAAAAGTGCAATAGAGATGATTAAAAGCAGATGTTACTAAGAAGAAGAAAGAATCTGGAGAAAAGAGAGCGAAAGGGAAAGAAATCTTATTTTTAAAAAATGGCTGAAAACTTTCTAAATAAGAGAAAAAATATTGACATTCAAGCACATGAAGCTCAAAAGTTTCCACACAAGATCAATCCAAAGATCAGTTTATCAAGAAATATCATAAGAAAACTGTCAAAAATCAAAGACAAAGAACATTTAAAATAGCAAGAGAAGAAAAGATTAATCACATACAAGGGAAACTCAATAATACTATCTGAAGATTTCTCAGGAGGAACTTAACAGGCAAGGAGAGAGTGATGATGTATACAAAGTGCTGAAAGAACAACCAAACAATCAAAAATAGTTTATGCAGAAAATCTGTTTTTCAGAAATGAAGAAGATACAGTTTTCCAGACAAAAAAAAAGGTGAGAGAGTTTATCACCATTAGACCTGCCATGCAAAAAATGCTAAAAGGAGTTCTTCATGCCAAAAAGAGGAATGTGTATCATTACAACATATCAAAGTATAAAACTCATTGGTAAAAGTAAATACAAATATTTCCAAATTCAGAATACTCTAATACTGTAATGGTGGTGTGTAAATCACTTTTAACTCTGGTATAAAAGTTAAAATACAAAGTATTAAAAATAACAATAACTACAATGGCTTGTTAATAGATACACAGTATAAAAAATGTAAATTGTGACATCAGAAACAAAATGTGGACAGGGGTGTAAAAGTGTAGAATTTTGTATGCAATCAAAATTAAGTAGTTAACAGCTTCAAATAGACTGTTGTATCTATAAGACATTTTATGTTAGCCTCATGGTAAAATCAATCTATAGTAGATTTTTACCATGGAAAAATCTTTAGTAGATACAAAACGCAAAAATCTATAGTAGATACAAAAATCTATATTAGATACAAAAAGGCAAAAATCTATAGTAGATACAAAAAGATAAGCAGAAAGGAAACAAAGCATACATTAGAGAAAATCACTAAATAAAAAAAAAGGATGACAGCAAGAGAGGGAGAAAGAAACAGAGGAACTAAAAAACAGCCAGAACAAAATTAACAAAATTAACAAAATGACGGTAGTAAGTTCTTGCCTATTTTTGATTACTTCAATTAAATTCTCTCAGAAAGTGACATGGAGTAACTGAACGAATAAAACAAGGCCAAACTGTATGTCGACTACAGGAAACTCACTTCAGCTTTAAGGACACAAACAGGATGAAAGCGAAGTGAAGAAAAAAGAGATTTCATGTCAATGGAAATAGAGAAAGGGTAGATATATTATACAAGACAAAATAAACTTTAAATAAAAAACTATAATGAGAGACGAAGAGGGTCATTACATAATAATAAAGTAGGCATTTCATCAAAAAAATATGGAATTTTAAATACATATATGAACTCAACATCAGAACACCCAACTATAAAAATCAAATACTAACATAACTGAAGGGAAAAATAAACAGCAATACAGTAATGTAGGGAAAGTAAATACCCTATTTTTAACAATGGATAGATTATCTAGTCAGAAAATAAAAAAAAGAAACAATGGACTTGAACTATACTTTAAACCAAATGACCCTGTCAGACATATACAGAACATTCTATCCAGCAGCGGAACAATACACGTCTTTTCTAGTGTGCACAGAATATTCTCCAGGATAGTTCATTTGTTAAACCACAAAACAAGTCTTAGCAAATGTAAGAAGACTGAAATCATATCAAGCTTATATTTTTCAACCACAATGGTAGGAAGCTAGAAATCAATAATAGGAGGAAAACTTAAAAATTCACAAATATGTGGAAAGTAAACAACATACTCCTGAACTAATGGGTCAAAGAAGAAATCAAAACAGAAATTTAAAAATACCTTGAGAAAAACAAAAATGGAATCACAATATACCAAACTTAGGGCATGCGGCAAAACTACAAGGAATTTTATAGTGACAGATACTTATCATATATTAAGAAAAAACTCTAATGGCCAGGTGTGGTGGCTCACGCTTGTATGCCCAGAGCTCTAGGAGGCTGAGGAGCGTGGATCACCTGAGGTCAGGAGTTTGAGACCAGTCTGGCCAACATGGGGAAACTCTGTCTATACTAAAAATACAAAAATTAGCTGGGTGTGGTGGCACATGTCTGTAATCCCAGCTACTCGGGAGGCTGAGGCAGGGGAATTGCTTGAACCCAGGAGGCGGAGGTTGCAGTGAGCTGAGATTGTGCCATTGCACTCCAGTGTGGGCAACAAGAGCAAGACTCCACCTGAAAATAAATAAATAAATAATAAACAACTAACTCATAACTTTTAAGGAACCAAGTCCAAGGTTAGTAGAGGAAAAAAAAGAAACAAATATTATGGCTGAAAGAAACGTAATAAAGACCAGAGACCAATAAAAATGGTAAGCCAAATTAAGAGTTTATCTTTGGAAAGGTAAACAAAATTTACTAACTTTTAGCTAGATTAAGAAAAAGGGCTCCTCAGGAGGCTGAGGCAGGAGAATTGCTTGAACCTGGGAGGTGGTGGTTGCAGTGAGCCCTGATCACGCCACTGCACTCCAGCCTGGGCCACAGATCAAGACTCCTTCTCCAAAACAGAAAAGAAAAGAAAAAAGAGTGAAAAGAAAACGGGAGAGAGAGAAGACGTTACAAATGATAATACTGGAAAAAAATAGTAAGAGCATACTATTAACAATTATATGCCAACAAATTGCATAACATAGAAAATAAAGACACATTCCTAGAAAAATACAACCTACTAAAGCTGAATCATAAAGAAATAGAAAATCTGAACAGACCAATAATAAGGAAGAAGATTTAATCAAGAATCTCTCAATAAATAAAAGCCCAGGACTGATAACTTCACTGGTAAATTCTACCAAACAATTTAAGAAGACATAGTACCGATTCTTCTCAAGCTCTTCCAAAATATTAAAGAAGAGTAAATATTTCTAAACTCATTTTACAAGGCCATCAGTATCCTGATACCAAAACTAGACAAGGGCAGTACAAGAAAAGAAAATTATAGGCTAATAGCTTTGATAAACATACATGCAAAAATCCTCAAGAGAATACTAGCAAACAAAATTACACATCACATAAAAGGCTCACATGCCATAATCAAGAAGTGTTTATCCCTGGGATACAAGGATGGTTCAACAAACGCAAATTAATTAATGAGATATAGCACATTTACAAAATGAAGGATAACAAGCATATTATTATCTCAACAGATTCAAAAAAAGCACTTGATGGAATTTAACATCTTTTGAGACACAGAATCTCAACACAGGTCTCTGATAGGTGTTCATAATGACTAATCTTTATGGAGAAACTACCCTATGCCAACTATTGTTCTGAGTACTATACTCAAATGGTTCTTACAACGACCAAATAAAGAAGATACTGTTTTTAATTCTTATTTTAGAGAACAGAAAACTGAGGCACAGAATGGTGAGTACTAGGCCAAGGTCACATAAATAAGTACTAGAATCATGTTTTGGAATATAAGCAGTCTAGCTCTGCTATCTATGCCCTTAACCCCAGCATTCTACTCCACTTTATTTCATATGTGCATAAATGTTTTTCTAAGTTCTCACTCAGGTTTTATTGGTCTAGTTATTGAACTAGTCTCACAATATTTTTAAAACTCCTGTGCTTTTTTATATATCCCAATATTGGGAAGGATGAATATTTGTTCTTTCTACAAATTAACCATTGTGTATTTTTATACTTCAAGGTAAAATTTTAAATAATTTTACTGGGTTCCAGAAAAATCCTGTTAGATTTTGACTCAAATTTGATTTGAATTTATAGATTAATTTGGGGGAGCATTAGCATGTTTATAATGTTAATCCATCTATAAACATGAAATGAATTTCTTTATTAGTTCATGTTTTATATTCTTTATAATCTTTAATATTACTTTTTTCTTTATAAATTCCTAGTGCAAGGTAAATTTTTGTCAAGTGAATTCCCATTTTTTTCTATCACAAAAGGTATCTAAGATATAACCTAGTAGGATATTACTAATGCAAATATTATTTTAAAAATCTAAAAATGTTTTGCATTTTGTAAATTCATCTTGAATTTAGAATCCCAGATAAATTTCATAATTCTATTTTTTTAGTTCTATTGCAATTTCAATGTAGTCAGTTCTATCGTCTGCAGATAATGCCAGTTGTGTCTCTTCCCTGGGTATCTTTATACCACCAATTAATTTCTTCCCCTGTTATACTCCTGTGTTAACTGGACCTTTTTATCTTATTCCTGACCTTAAAGAAAATATAGGCTGGGCGTGGTGGCTCATGCCTGTAATCTCAGCACTTTGGGCGGCCAAGCTGGGCAGATCACCTGAGGTCAGGAGTTCAAGGCCAGTCTGGCAAACATGGTGAAATCCTGTTCCTACTAAAATAGAAAAATTAGCCGGGCTTGGTGGCGCATGCCTGTAATCCCAGCTACTAGGGAGGCTGAAGCAGGAGAATCGCTTGAACCTGGGAGGCAGAGGCTGCAGTGAGTCGAGATCGTGCCACTGCACTCCAGCCTCGGCAACGGAGTGAGACATGGACTCAGAAAAAAAAAAAAGATAAATATATCTATGTAAATATTTTTAAAATAAATCCTGAGGTTTCCTAAAAAGTTTTTGGCTAAATTAAGAAAGTTCTAGTGTATTTCTAGCTTTACATGCTTTTTTTGTAAACATAGTACTTAATATTTATTTTAACCAGCACAAATGGAATAAGAATACATGACTCAGTCACCAATGCAGGGCCCTCTGTCTTGTGTCCCTCCTTTGTGAAATAACAGAACTGAATCTGATAGTCCTCAAGGCTCATTTTTAGTTTATTGTTCTAGAAATAGATTATTATGCTTTGGAAAAATTTATATCTAGAACTCTGACATATCAAAACTTAAAATATAATTCTACTAATTTCATAAACTATAACTCTAAATGCCAATCACAACACTCCTTTGTGATTAACAAGTATTATCACCCAGATCCTCTACTTAACTAATTGTGTGACATTGAGGGGTGGCTTCATCTTTGTATGTCTCAATTTTCTCACCTGTAAAATATCTTTTTTTTTGTATCTACTAAATAATCCCCCTTATTCTGCTTTGGGGCTTAGAATCATATGGTTTAGTAAAATGAATTACATAGCTATTTCTCTTTTTATTTTTATTTTTATAACTGTGTTTAAGGAAAGTTTAGTATAATTGATCATAAAATTGTTTGGGTTTGGATATTTTCTTTTTAGAATCTGATGATTTTATGCCTTGGGGATAATCTTGTTGTGAAGTATCTTACTGGGGTTCTCTTTATTTCCTCAATTTGAACATTGGGCTCTCTATCTAGATTGGGGAAATTCCTTAAATGTAAATGTAATAAAAGCCCCAATTAAAATACACAGACTGACAAGCTGGATAAAGACCCAAGATCCATTGGTATGTTATCTTCAAGAAACCCATTTCACATGCAGTGACACACACAGTCTCAAAATAAAAGGATGGAGACAAATCTACCAAACAAATGGAAAACAGAAAAAAGTAGATGTTGCAAACCTAGTTGCAGACAAAATAGACTTCAAACAAACAAAGATTAAAAAATGCAAAGAAGGGCATTACATAATGGTAGAGGGTTCAATTCAACAAGATGAGCTAACTATCCTAAATATATATGCACCCAGCAAAGGACCACCCAGATTCATAAAGCAAGTTCTTAGAGAACTTCAAGGAGACTTAGATACTCCCACAATAATAGTGGGAGACTTTAAAACTCCACTGACTATGTGAGACAGATCAGTGAGACAGAAAATTAACAAAGATAATCAGGACCTAAACTCAGCATGGGATCAAATAGATCTGGTAGCTATCTACAGAACTCTCCACCCAAAAACAACACAGTATACATTCTTCTCATTACCTCATGAGAAATCCTCTAAAATGGATCACATAATCAAAAGGAAAATACTCCTCAGCAAATGCAAAATAACTAAAATTATAACCATTATAACCATCAATCTCTTGGACCCCAATGCCATCAAGTTAAAAATCAAGACTAAGAAATTCACGCAAAATCATACAATTAAATGGAAATTGAATAACCTGCTCCTGATGACTTTTAGGTAAATAATGAAATTAAGATAGAAATCCAGAAGTTCTTTGAAACTAATGAGAACAAAGATACAACATACCAGAATCCCTGGGACATAGCCAAGGCAGTGTTAAAAGGGAAATTTATAGCACTAAATGCCTACATCAAAAACCTAGAAAGATCTGAATTTAACAACCTAACATCACAACTAAAAGAACTAGAGAGCCGAGAGAAAACAAACCCTAAAGCTGGAAGACAAGAAATAACCAAAATAAAAGCTGAACTGAAGGACAGTGAGACATGAAAAACCACTCAAAAGATCAACAAATTTAGGAGCTGAATTTTTGAAAAAATTAAAATAGACCACTAGCTAAACTGATAAAGAAGACAAGAGAGAAGATTCAAATAAACACAATCAGAAACGAGAGGAACATTACCACTGACCCCACAGAAATACAAATGACCATCAGCCAATACGGTGAATACCTCTATGCACATACACTAGAAACTCTCAAAGAAGTAGATAAATTCTTGGACACATACTCCCTCCTAAGAGTGAACCTGGAAGAAATTGAATCCCCAAACAGACCTGAGGCAGTAATAAATAGTCTATCAAACAAAAAAAGCCCAGGACCAGATGGATTCACAGCAGAATTATACCACTTGTAGACAGAAGAGCTGGTACCATTCATACTGAAACTATTCCAAAAAATTGAGGAGGAAAGACTTCTTCCTAACTCATTCTGTGAGGCCAACATCAGCCTGACACCAAAACCTGGCAGAGATACCACAACAAAAACAAACCAAGAAACACTTCAGGCCAGTATCCTTGGGTGAACATGGATGCAGAGCTCTCAGTCACATACTAGCAAACTGAATCCAGCAGCGCATCAAAAATCTTCACCATGAACAAGTAGACTTTATCCCTGGGATGCAATTGGTTCAACATATACATATCCATAAATGTGATTCATCACATAAACAGAACTGAAGGCAAAAATCACATGATTTTGTCAATAGATGCAGAAATGGCTTTCGATAAAATTCAACATCCATTCATCATGAAAACTCTCAATAAACTAGCTACTGAAGAAACATACCTGAAAATAATAAGAGCTATGTATGACAAACCCACAGTCAACATCATATTGAATGAACAAAAGCTGAAAGTATTCCACTTGAAAACCAGCACAAGACAAAGATGCCCTCTCTCGCCACTCGTATTCCATATAGTTTTGGAAGTTCTGGCCAGGACAATCAGTCAAGAGAAAGAGATCAAGGGCATCCAAATAGGAAGAGAGAAAGTGTAACTATCTCTGTTTGCAGATGAAATGATTCTATTTTTTAAAAAACCCAATAAGGCCGCGATTGCGCCACTGCACTCCAGCCTGGGCGACAGTGTGAGACCCTGTCTCAAAAACAAAACAAAACAAACAAAACCAAACAAACAAAAAAACCCCAATAGTCCCAGCCTCAAATCCTAAGCTGATACACAACTCAGCACTGTCTCAGGTGACAAAATCAATGTGCAAAAGTCACTAGCATTCTTTTTTTTTTTTGAGACGGAGTCTCGCTCTGTTGCCCATTAGCATTCTTATACACCAGCAACAATCAAGCTGATAGCCAAATCAGGAGTGAATTCCTATTAACAGTTGACACAAAAAGAATAAAATACCTAGGAATATAGCTAACTAGAGAGGTGAAGAATCTCTATGTGAAAGACTACAAAACATTGCTTAAAGAAATGAAAGATGATACAAACTAATGGAAAAACATTCTATGCTCATGCATGGAAAGAATCAATATTGTGAAAATGGCCATATGACTCAAAGCAATTTATAGTATTCTGGTTTTTGTTTGTTTTTTTCTGTTTTTTTGTTTGTTTGTTTGTTTTTCTTTGAGATGGAGTTTCACCGCTCTTGTCACCCAGGCTGGAATGCAATGGCCCGATCTTGACTCACTGCAAGCTCTGCCTCCCGGGTTCAAGCAATTCTCCTGCCTCAGCCTTCCAAGTAGCTGGTACAATAGGTGCCTGCCACCACGCCCAGCTAATTTTTGTGTTTTTAGTAGAGTCGGGGTTTCACCATGTGGGCCAGGCTGGTCTCGAACTCCTGACTTCAGGTGATCCACCCGCCTCAGCCTCCCAAAGTGCTGGGATGACAGATGTGAGCCACCAGTCTCGGCCCCAATGTTATTCCTATTAAACATTTCACAGAACTAGAAAAAATGATTTAAAAAAATCATATGGAACCAATAAAGAGTCTGAATAGTCAAGACAATCCTATACCAAAAACAAACAGAACAAAGCGGGAGGCATCATGCTACCCTCCTTCAAACTATACTACAGGGCTAATGTAACCAAAAAGCATGGTCCAGGTGCAAAAACAGACACATAAATCAATGGAAGAGAATAGAGAACCCAGAAATTAGACTGCACACCTATAGCTTTCTGATCTTAAACAAACCAGGCAAAAACAATCAATGGGGAAAGCGTTCCCTATTCAATAAATGTTGCTGGCAGAATTTAGCCATATGCAGAAGATAAAAACTGGCTCCTTCCTTACATCATATACAAAAATTAACTCAACATGGATTAAAGACTTAAATGTAAAAATCAAAACTACGAAAACCCTGGAGGACAACCTAGGCAATACCATTCAGGAAATAGGTATGAGCAAACATTTCATGAAGAAGATGTCAAAAGCATTGCAATGAAAGCAAAAATTGACAAATGGGATCTAATTAAAAAACTCTTCTTCAGAGATCATTAGAGAAATGCAAATCAAAACCATAATGAAATACCATCTCACACCAGTCAAGTGGCTGTTATTAAAAGTCAAAAAATAACAGATGCTGTTGAGGTTATGGAGAAAAGGGAATGCTATACACTGCTGATGGCAGTGTAAATTGATTCAACCATTGTGAAAGACAGTGTGGCGATTCCTCAAAGATCTAGAGACAAAAATACCATTTGACCTAGCAATCCTATTACTGGGTATACACCCAGAGGAATATAAATCATTCTGTTATAAAGACACATGCACATGTATGTTCACTGCATGCATCACAAAGACAAGGAATTAACCTAAATGCCCATCAATGATAGACTGGATAAAGAAAAGATGGTACATATACACCATGGAATACTATGCAGCCATAGAAAAGAATGGGATCATGTCCTTTGCAGGGACATGAGGGAGCTAGAGGCCATGATCCTTAGCAAACTAAAGCAGAAACAGGAAACCAAATACCATGTGCTCTTACTTATAAGTGAGAGCTAAATGATGAGAACACATGGACACAAAGAGGGGACAACACACACTGGGGTCTATGGGAGCATAGTTGGTAGAAGGAGGAAGAGGGTCAGGAAAAGTAACTGATAGGTACTAGGCATAATACCTGGGTGAGGAAATAATCTGTACAACAAACCCTGATGACACAAGTTTACCTACGTAACAAACCTGCACAGGGACCCCGAACTAAAATAAAAGTTAAAAAAATTATAAACTATAATGCAAGATAGTATGAGCTAATACATTGAAAAATTCAGAAGGCCATTTTCTTTCAAGTGTTTTTGCTATCACTTCTTGTTTTATCTTGACAGATGTTAAAATGTTAAATGTTAAAATATTAACATAGTTACCATTTAAAAATGGTGCCTGGTTAGATTTGATTAAATATCCTCAGAGAACGACTCAGTTCCTTTCCTTTCAGGTTATTTTCCTTTTTGCTTGAAATCCATCATTTTATTAGCACTTCAGTGATAAATTGATTTCAGTAAGAGATTATTAACGATTTTATGTTTCAATATATATTTATGGATATATAGATTATTAATGATTCAATATATATTTTGGGAATTGTTTTCCATCAAAACTTTCTTTGTTTTACCTTTATGTGAGTGAAAAAATAATTTGTCTCACTTTGGTATTTGATATGCCAGAACTAGAGGTCGAAACTTCACATCCTGTGACATAAACACTTTTATGTATAGTTGGACTTGGTGTGAGCTGAGGTGCAATTAAAAGAGCACTGGGTGGGAGGCCAAGGTGGGCGGATCATGAGGTCAGGAGATCGAGACCATCCTGGCTAACATGGTGAAACCCCGTCTCTACTAAAAATACAAGACAAACAAACAAACAAAAATTAGCCAGGCATGGTGGCAGGCCTGTAGTCCCAGCTACTCAGAGGCTGAGGCAGGAGAATGGCTTGAACACGGGAGGTGGAGCTTCCAGTGAGCCGAGATCGCGCCACTGCACACTCCAGCCTGGGCAACAGAGCTAGACTCTGTCTCAAAAAAAAAAAAAAAAAAAAAGCACTGGGTAAAGGAAGTCATGTTTTATTCTTAGGTCTGTAATAAATGACTGTGTAATCATATTCACCACTTTCCCCTTCCTAGCCTCAGTTTTCTTATACAAAAAATATAGAGTGGGTCAGATTGTGTCTGATCCTATTATGCTTTTAATTCTTTGGATCTATGAGCTTAGGGTATAAACACTGACTTCAATAAGAAAATAAAAACTGTCATATTTTTCCTGGAAAATGTAGTGGCCGTCATTTTTATATTGAGTGTACACGATTTCAAGTTAGCAGGCAATTGCTTGGAACATTTAACACACTGTTTTAGCTAGCAAACTTACATGATGAGATTTTCCTGGAACAAAGGCCACCTAAATAAATTTCCAAAGCACTCTATGGGATTCTAATCTGATGTCTATCAATTATTATACAGACCTAAGGGTTTAAGAGTCCAAGTTATTTTTACAAGTTGAGTTGACATTCAAAAGTATGCCATGCTGTCAAACCAGGCAGCTCAATGAACAGTGGCATGCACCGGATTCTTATTAACCCCTTTGATTCACTGTTCAGA
Source organism: Hylobates moloch (assembly GCF_009828535.3). Lineage (NCBI taxonomy): Eukaryota > Metazoa > Chordata > Mammalia > Primates > Hylobatidae > Hylobates > Hylobates moloch. Next base: position 100,613,151 of record NW_026652288.1, on the reverse strand, counting down.
TCACCAAAACACTGGCATCCTTGTACACTTGACATTGTAAGTCAATTTAGAAATCTTTTATTAGTATAAATAATGACCGCCTGAGTGAAAACATAAAAGTTAAATTGGACTTCCTCATAAAATCACTTTCTGGGGTTGACGTGTTCTCCTGGCATCCAGAGACCTTTCATATAAACTGACAAGCAAAACTAACAGGCATGAGGGACTGTTCCAAGTAGATCTCCAGCCCAGAAACATTATAGCTAATTGAAGAACAAGGACAGGGTAACTTCTCAGCTGTTTCTAAAATTACATCTTTATTGTTTGAAAACATATGCATGATCTGTAACCTGTGTCTGGTGCAATCATTTTGAAGTCACCTGATGGGAACAGGACAGAGTGAATACTACACCAGATACTTTTCTGGCTTCTCAAATATGGGATAAAATGATAGTAAGGTAAAACAAACCTAATGTAGCTGAAATTACTGGCTTTTTTCCAAAGGAATTTCCAGTTCATGTTGCCCTATATGATAAACAAAGACACCATAGACTGAAGAAAAAGTTTTGACAGGAATTTAAGCTTTTAGAGGCTCTAGACAGTTAAAGAATCTTTGAGATTATCACTTTAAATGATGAGCTATGTAAGGATAAAAAGGTCAAACACTAAGTTTAATCATCAGAGTTGTAACTACAATTTTATCTTGCCTTGGTCAAACATTCTTGGACACTTATACTGAAATTATTGCCCAAGACTTGCACAGGTCTGAGCAAATGCTTGCTGTCCTCAGCCAGTGGCCCTGCAAACATCAAGACAATGGGCTGTTATTCCTTCCAGTCCATTGTGTTGGTGCTTACAGGTCACTGGCTGATCTCTGAATCACTCCTTAAATGGGGCCCACGTATCCAAATTTGAGATCCAGTACTCTTTCTCTATGTCCTTCTTTAAATCTCCTCCAGGTTCACCCCTTCTCATTTAGTTTATTGCAGAAAAAAGAAAGAGATTTTAGCTTATTTTCTGCCATCAAGAGAGGGTTCAACTGTTAACATTTCCTAGAAATGATCTGCCTTTATTCTGAATTAATAAGGCCTTACTCCTTAGAAACACAACAGCTTGTATTTCTTCTATGGAGAAAAGGATTTTATTTCTTGGGCTCCTCCTTTTTAGTGTAAGATGGAGCTGAAATATATTGTTGAGAAGAAATTAGAAGAAATTAGCAGCAATAAAGAATAGGAAAGGGATTTCCAGGCACAGGACATAATACATGTGAAGACTGTAAGATAGAAAAAGAGTTGAGTAGATGAGAAGGAGAAAGAAATCTGTAACGTCTGGAACATAAAAAGTGAGAAGAAAGTTGGGAGGAAATAGGATTGGAGGAACAGTATAAGGACTGGCATTCATGGTGCTGTAGAATAGGGTAATGATTTATTTTTTTTTTTAGCCTAAATGAAATGAAAAGAATGTTGATGGCTTAATGGATACAGATAGATCACTTATAATTTTAATAAATATCCCTAATGTAATGGAAAATTGATGAGGAGGATGAAACAGTAGAAGAGGAAAAAGATCTAAAGAGATAATTGTAGGAATCCTAGTGAAGAAGAATAGTGGCTTAGATTAGGGTGATAGAAGAGATGAAGAATAGTGTATATTTTACATATTTAAAACCAGTGGAGGTAAAATCAACAGGATCTGCTGGTGAATGGATATATTTTAGGAAACTTGATTGATGGTGCTGGGGATTATATTTGACGAGGACATTTAAATCTGAGATGCTCATGAGATATTTGATTAGAGATGTTAAGACAATTACATATTTTATTCTTTTCTAAGTGTTACAGAATCGCCATAATGCAAACCTCTCAAAGAAAATCATTTTATCATTTTTATATTTTCAGAACTGAGCATGGTACATAGCTCATATTAGGTAATCAGTATATATTACTGTTTGTTCTGTGAACTGTTGAAGCATAGGATCCAGATCTCATTTCTTATTTAGAGAATACTAGTGAATATAACGAATGGTAATGGTATCTAAGAAAATTATAAATTTAGAGAATGGAAAGAAGAGAGATGAGAAATGAATTTGGTGAAGTAGTAATCTTTGATCTTGAAGGCCTCATGCGTGACTTCTCAATGTTGGTGATATTGTTACCTTAAATCCTTATACCCTTGACTATTGCTAACCTCCGTGTTAACTTAAATCTGCTAATTTATATAAGGATTACATATTGAAGCCAATCATCCTTAGGGGAAGTCGGGAAATCAGACAGTCACTTAGGAGCTGTTTGTAAGTGTTTGAGCCGAACGATATCCTGAATACATCGCAACATGACTTCCAGGATATGAGTAAGAAGGCTGACTCATTTAGTCATATTTGGGTGCCACTTAAGTTTTCTTATTTCATGCCATGTCCTGTGAGGCACTTTAATTTTTCAAGAGAAAAAAATAATTATTTCCCCTTATTTTAGAATCCTTTACAAATAACAACCCTAAAAGGAATTTATCACCATTGTAGAGAAGAGATTGATCAGACGGTGGTAGAATCTTGGCCTGGGAAACTAAAACAAATGGCAATGATGCTAACATTGGTCTCAGAGCTGGGTTGCTGACTTTAGTTATATGCAGGGTGATTGTACGCAAATTATTTTGCTTTTTTGAGTTTTAGTTATTATAGGTTTATGTGATACACGATATATATGTGTATGTGTATATAAGAATATATATGTAATGCATGTATATTTATTTTCTTAGTTTCTTAATAATGAATATATATAAATATATATGTATGTGTGTATACATATTCATTATTAAGACATTTTAGATTCCCAGATTATTTTGTTTTCTATGTCACTACTAGATTCCAAGTGACTAGGCATTATTTTGAAATCTTATGTCCAGGGGATAGTAAAATTTATCTTGTTATTCTTCCCTGGTTGAATAGGTGATAAGAGACAAATAGAAAATTCAAGGATTTTAATACCACATGTCATAATCTAAATGTTTGTATCTTCTTCAAATTCATATGATAAAACCCAATCCCCAATGAGATAATACTAGAAGATAGGGCTTTGGAAGGTGAGTAGATCATGAGGGCAGAACCATCATGAATGGGATTTGTGCCCTTAAAAAAGAGACTCCAGAGAGCTAGCTAGTCCCTTTCACCATGTAAAGATGCAGCAAGAGGATATCCTTTATGAGGAATGGGCCCTCACCAGACACCAATATGCTGGTTTCCGGATATTGGACATTTCAGCCTCCAGAACTGTGAGAAATATATCTTAATTGTTGATAAGCCACACAATTTATGGCATTTTTGTTAAAGCAGTCAAAATGAACTATAACACCACAATAATACAAATAGTTTATAGGGCAATATTAGAGAACCTGTCAAACCAAAGTGCTCATTTCAGATCTGATTCCAGTTTAAAAAACATGGGAAGTAGTTTCCCAGATTTCCGGGCCTACGAAAAAAGTACCAATGTAGAGAACAGATTGTGGCACTCAAGAAATATTGCTCACATTTTAGGATCTTTAATGGGTAGTGCCCCTAACATTCAACACAGGATTACATTGTTCACACATTGGATGTTTATAAACAGGTAGTTAAGATAAAGATTGTGTTATAGATAAAGTTTTAGGAATTTAAAGAAATCATAAACCTCAAGTAAGCTATGTGACTTTTCCAAGTCTTTGAATCTCTGACACATATTTTGCCCATTTATAAAATAAGGAGATTAGATGATCATGAGATAATCTACAGAAAAGAGTGACATATTTTGCCTTTTTATAAAATGAGGGGATTAGTTGATCATTAGATCATCTAGAGAAAGGAGCGTAGTATGCATGCAAAGTGTTATACAAAAACTGAATTTGAGTTGCATCATTAATGACGAGGAGTAATGAAACCGATGAAAGGAAAAAGTAGTTTCACTAGGGGATATAAAAGAAGCAGAATGTCAAAGTGGATATAAGCATGGTGTTTGTAGAACAGTGAAAAGACTTCAACATGATTAATCATCAGGCTCCATGAGTTTGGTCAACAGTTGACACAGTTTCCTCTGAAAACTACACATATTTCACCCAAATCCCTTGACAATTTAATCTTTTACTGGTCTTGGATTAAATCCTAATTCCCAGTGAAGATAAATCTCATTCAGATCTTTGCTGATCCTTGAAACACATCATTTTGGTGCTTTGCAAAGACGAAGACATTGAACAGCGGTTTTGTTTTGGTTTTGTAATATGACATTTGGTAACTTCACCACTTCTCACATCTGGTTCCAGTTTGAGATGAAACCACTTAAACCTCCATGCACCCACTGAAAGCCGTGGTTTTGTCACAACATTTTGTCACAAAAATTGTATAAACATATAAACAGGGAAATAGCATGCTGGCTTTGTTTTAAAGTTTTGGCTTATTCCTCTGAATTCAAATGAAATATATTCACTAAGAACTGAACACTAACAAAATTATGCTAATCAGACCAGCCAGCGATGTTCCATGCTGCCATTAAAAATCCGCTTATATGTACTAGCATTCAATATGGTTGTTTACCTCATAGATGTTAACATACTAGTGTTTTCACCACTTTCTCTTTTGAAAAGTAGATTTTACCTTTTATTCCTGAGTTGGAGAAAAGAGGAATAGCCACTTTAGTTTTGGATATGTGTGTATGCATAGCTAGACTTTATTAATATCAATCACTTTAATATCTGCACAGACTCCGGCTCACTAAATTTATGTCCCGTCTTGTCCCTCTTAAGCTTAGAGTCCATCCATGTATCATACTGGCCTTTTCATCCTACTAATCTTATAAAACCGAAGTTGATTAAACTCAGGGCTCCTCCTATATTGACCTAAAGTCACGCTGGAGAAAAACATACACACATTACTTAATGATACCCCTTAAAATGCATGCCTACTAATCTCAAGTAGACATTTTGTTCTGAACCAGGATCCATTTAGGGAAAAGTATTTCATTCTTGATCTTTCTCCTTTGGACTCTTAAAACTTCTCTCTCCTCAAACTACCACAATCACTTCCTTCCCAGTCTAACTCTCAGTTAATAAAATTGCTTTCTTTTTCACTGAGAAGAAAAAAGGAAATGGAAAAGAATTTCCGCAGGCTTCCTTTACCATATCTACTTACCTGTGAATGTTAATACAAATACATTCTGCTTTCCATCTTATAAGTAAGAATAAAACATTAATGCATTAGATACCAACTTTCATACATAACCTTTGTACTCAATACATCACTTCTGCAATTCTCCTTGTCTCATTTCATCAATTTCTCTCAACTGCGCCATTGCCAACAGCCTACAATTAGATTAACTTATCTCCTGTCTCAGACAAATCTTTTATTGTCCATTTCTTCTTTTCCAGCTACTCTCCCATTTCTTTGCCACCTGTTATGACCCTGAAGGAGTTAATCTTCACTAATTCTTCTCCAATTTTTCTTTCTTGACCCTACTTTCCTGAACTTTTAACTTTTACCAGTCTATTCAGACTCCTCTTGTCAAGGTCAGTGGTTACTTCTCCACTGCTAAATTTAATGATCACTTTTCAGTTCTCAAATTACTTAAGAGGATTTGTTATAGATGATCACTTTCTCTTTGCTTCACTTAGTGTTGGGGATTATAATTCTTTTGACTCTCCTAATACTTCACTCTTTACTGGCATTTCTTTTCTCCTTGCTAATTCTTTCTCTCTGACCTCTAAATTTTGCAGTGACACAGGGCTCAATTTTAGGCCGCCTTCCCTTCTCTACATAGACTTTCCCCATTGTTCATATCATCCAATGACAAGGCATTAAATAGTATGTATCTCCTGATGATTTTCCAATTTTTATTTTTAGCCCAGCCATTTTTCTTGAGCTCTAGCCTCACATATCACTCATATAATCCAGCTGCCTATTCAAAATCTCCACTTAGTTATAAATAGGCATCTCAAATTTACTATATCTTTTATGAACTGAATGTTGATGCCCCTTCAAAATTTATATGTTGAAATTCTAATCCCCAATTTCCTGGTGTTTGGAGATTGGGCCTTTTGTAGGTAACTAGGGTTGGATTAGGTCATGAGAATGGGGCTGTCATGATAGGATTAATGCCTTTATTAAAATATCAGACAAAGTTACCTTTTTCTCTGCTTTCAGCTGCCTGAGAATACAATAAAAATATTGCCCTCTACAAACCAGGAAGAATGGCCTAACTGGAAACCAAAGCCAATAGTTCCTTGATCTTGGACTTCCCAGCTTGTAGAACTGTGAAATACAAATGTTTGTTGTTTAAGCCATCCGTGGTAACTTATTTCAGGTGCCCAAACTGACTAAGACAATGTCTAAAACTGACATCTAGTTTGCCTAACAAACACTTGTTCTCCCTCATCCAAAAGAATAGCAACTCTATTCTTCCCGTTACTTTGGCTAAAATACTTGGGGTCAATCTGATTCCTCCCTTGTGCATTATTTGATTCATTATGAAATCCAATCAGTTTAAAGTACATCCAGGATTTTAACCATTCTCATCACTTCCTCCATAAACTCCCAGCTCCAAGTCACCATTACTTCATACCTGGAAAACTTCAGTAGCCCACTATTTAGTCTTTCTGCTTTTGTCCTGGCCCCAATTTCTTGGACTCTTCCCAACACCATAGTCATAGTGTCCCTTGACAATAAAAGTCAGATATTTCTACTGTTTTGTTCATTATCGTCCAATGGCTTCCCATTTTGCTTTTTACCTACAAGGTACTGAGTGTCTATATCTCTTCCTCCCACTCCACCTCTCTGACCTCATTTCCTATTACTTGTCTGCTCCCTCCTGATAGTTTAGTTATAAAGTCTCTTTATACTTTTTTTTTTTTTTTTTTTGAGATGGAGTCTCGCTCTGTTGCCAGGCTGGAGTGCAGTGGCACGATCTCGGCTCACTGCAACCTCTGCCTCCCGAGTAGCTAGGACTACAGATGTGCACCACCACACTTGGCTAATTTTTTTGTATTTTTAATAGAGATGGGGTTTTCACCATGTTAGCCAGGATGGTCTCGATTTCCTCACCTGGTGATCCTCCCGCTCTGGCCTCTCAAAGTGCTGGGATTACAGGCGTGAGCCACCGCACCCAGCCATAACATTCTCTTTACACTTTTTATTGAACATTTCCGGTGTTTTCCCACTTTCGGGCATGCCCACCTACCGTTTCCTCTGCTTTGATGACCTTTCCCCAGATGTTCACATGAGTCCCTCTGTTATGTCCTTCAGGTCTCTGCTCTAATGTCACTTATTAGAGAGACCCTTATTGACCACCCTTTGTAAAAGTTTAACCACCTACAATATCACCCCCTTGTATTCTATACTCATTTGTTTATTATCTGTCTCCCCCTACTGGACCGCTTCATTAAGACGACAGATTTTAATCTCATTCAATACAGTTCACGAGCAGCTAGAATGGTTCTTCCCATAGTACTTGCTCAATAAATATTCACTGAGGGAATGAATACACTTTCCATCACTACCTCACATATATGGACTGTATTATCAACACATAGATAAATGAAACTCCCTGTATGCCATAAAAGGCCCTACATTTTTCCTTCTGTCTTTATTTTTAGCACCCTACACTTTGCATTTCAACATGCTCAAATAATACCTATATTTCGAAGCTAAAATTACATGATATATCATATACAAAAATTTTACACAATGAAAATTATATCACTTCTTAGAATATCCATAATACTAAATAAATGTAGTGTACTTAGGGAATTTAGCACTTTCTTTTCTCTCACTCTATAAATTCTTAGAGGACAAACACCAAGTCTGTTCCTCTCTACCTTCTCCCTCAACTTCAGACTCTGGCACATAGGATTTCCTTAATCATTGCTTCTTGAATCAGTATAAAAATAAAGTTTTGTTTCACTAACGTATGGTGAGGGTATACAGAAATCCTTATCATAGGCTGGGCGAGGTGGCTCATGCCTGCAATCCCAGCACTTTGGGAGGCCAAGGTGGGCGGATCATGAGGTCAGGAGATTGAGACCATCCTGGCTAACGTGGTGAAACCCCGACTCTACTGAAAATACAAAAAATTAGCCGGGCATGGTGGCGGCGCCTGTAGTCCCAGCTACTCGGGAGGCCGAGGCAGGAGAATGAGTGAACCCGGGAGGTGGAGCTTGCAGTGAGCCGAGATCGCACCACTGCACTCCAGCCTGGGCAACAGAGCGCGACTCCGTCAAAAAAAAAAAAAAATCCTTATCATGGCTTCAAATCAGTCTTTCTAGAATCCAAACTGTTTATGTACACTACGCAAATTTAAATTATCTTCCTTACGTGATCTTACCAATTCTTACAATTTTATCTTGCAACACCCCCATTTTAGTCACCATGCCTCTGTTATACAGACCTTCTTGCTTTTTCTAGAATCCTCCAAGCTGGTTTCCACCTTGAGGTCTTTGTCTTTGCTACTTTACTGCTTGAATTTTTATATGTCTTGCTGTTTGTAAGTTGATAATTTAGGAATCAGGCCAAATATCACTTCCTTATTTTACCTCTCTTCCGTGCTCATTATCTTGGTCAGCTCAGTCGGCTATAATGAAGTACCATGGACTAGGTAGCTTATAATCAATAGAAACCTGTTACTCACAGTTCTGGAGGCTGAGAAGTCTCAGCTCAAGGTGCCCACCTTTTTCCTGGTTCATAGTTTTCTAGCCATGTCTTCACGTGGTAGAAGGGTGAGCTTTTATATGGGCACTAATCCCATTCATGAGGGCAGAGCCCAAATCACTTCCCAAAAGCCCTCACCTCCTAATACCATTGTGTTGGGGGTTAGGATTTCAACATACAAATTTACTTGGTGGGAGGGGCAAACTTTTGGACTATAGCAGCCACCTAATATAAGATCCCTACCAACTTCATCTTTATCAGCTCACCTAAGTTATTGTCTTCATAGCACTTATCACTATTTGAAATTGTTTAAAAATTTGTTTCCTTGTTAATTACATGTATTTTATTTCCTCTTTTCTCCTACCTTTTGCCTCCTCTCTCCCTATAATCCATATCGCATACATCCAGAGCATGAGATATGTAGAGAATGTGGACCTTGTTTGCCGCTTTCATTTCTTTATCTACCTTGCCTAAAACTGTGGCATCTTGTAGAAACTAAATAAACATTTGTTAAACTATATTAAAATCCATTGTTTTGTTTGGCTTTTCAAATAACTACTATGTTGTTTCATGTATCCTTCATTAATAGCAACACTCCGGATTTAATTAATTGAAAAGGATGTGTTCATTGCTTCTCCCTTCCTCACAGGAATCCACATATTCATTTAAAAAGGAAAGCACACTTTCTGGAGTATGTCTTTCCAGAGGTACACTAAGGGCAAGAGCAGTCCTGAAATGAACAGGCATTAATTCATAAAGTTTCCATTAGCACTTGAAGTTTGTGAAAGACAGAACAGAGTTCCTGAAATAAGCACTTCTCTTACTACTCTTGAAACTATTTACTGCTGATTAAGTCATACAGCATCAATTGTTTCTAAGGAGAAAATAGTCTGAAAATAATTTCCCGAATCTCTAAAAACAAAAGAGCTAGTCCATGCTGGGAATATATATATACATGGTAATTCTAAATCACTAATATTTAAGAACTTTGATATTTGGTGGCAAATGTGGTTTTCAGTGCTTTTGTGTGTGTAGATTTATTGAAATCTTCATAAGATCAAGGAAAAAATCTATATAAACATATAGAATTGACACCATGGAAACAGATCCATGTTGACGAATTTTGAACTTAGTTGTCTTAATGCATTCTCATTGTGGTTGACACTTGCTGAAGACAAATGGAAAAATCTTGTTTTAACGTGAAGCTTTCTGGGATCTTCCCAAGCAGGAGAAATCTCTTCCTTTTAACTCCAAAGCCAAATCTTTTTTTTTTTTTTACAATGTCACTTTCTACCTTGTATTATAGTTATGCTTCATTTTACTCTTAAAGAATGAACATTCTTACTAACCTCTATAACTAACCTCTGTATTTTTCCATCACTTTCAAATGCCTCCTATACTTTGAAGTAAATGGAAGTTATTCAATAAATGTTCATGGGATATTTAATAGCAAATTTGTGTATACTGTTTTTTCTTACACTTTGAGAGTAAAAATTCCTAGAAGAGGCTGGGCACAGTGGCTCATGTCTGTAATCCCAGCACTTTGGGAGGCCGAGGTGGGAGGATCGCTTGAGCTCAGGAGTTCAAGACCAGCCAAAGCACCATAGCAAAACCTCGTGTCTCCTAAAAATAAGAAAAATCAGATTGCTGTTGTTTCATGCACCTGCGATCCCAGCTACTTGGGAGGCTGAGGTGGGAAGGTTGCTTGAGCTTGGGAGGTCAAGGCTACAGTGAGCTGTGGTCAAACCACTGCATTCCAGCCCAGGGCACAATCTCTCTTTTGAGATTGTCTCAAAAAAGAAAAAGAAAACTAAGAAGAAATAAAATGACAATGATTTTTTTTCATTAAACTTATTTTCAGAAAAAAAAAAAAAAGAAAACTTAAATAGGATCATGCAGATATTTCTAGATTCCTAGGAAGCTGAAATGATGGCCTACCTCTCTATTTGTAAGCTCTTAAAAAATACCTTGAGGTATTTAGTATTGATCTATAAATAAGTACTAGGAAGTCCCTCAAAGTGTGTACATCTTTTTCGTATATCTAGCACAATGCTAAGCAAGATGGTTATAGTACATTTATATGTTGAAGAACGAAATTTGTAGAGGGTTGCATTATAGTAGGGAAGAATGGTATAAAAATAGGCCTAAAGATTGGAAATTTTAGGGTTTCTTTAGAAGTGGCAAGTTTTTTGTTTTATATAGAGATAACAGTAAATTTAAAAACGATTCAGAGAAAGAAATTGTAGATTGAGATGGGTCCTGGACTATTTGAGTGAGGTTTTGAACTTTTTTTGGAAGTCAATAGGAACTCTTGACAGTTTCTGTGTAGGGCAGTGGCATGGTCAAAGGTGTGCTTTAGAAAGAATAATTAGGAAGTATATGCTTAATAGTTTGGCTAGAGATAACGGAGAAGGAATCAACCTTTTTATTAGAGACTTTTTCTAGGTAAGTTTTCTCTATAGGAAAATACATAAACTAAAATTGTATTGCTTCTTGACACCTTAGGGGAAAATAGATCAGAGAATGAATGGAACATATATATGCAATTTTCTCTGTGTATTCATGTACAGATATATGTACCTTATATGTATATTTTTCAGACATGTCATTGACTATCTAGATTTATAAACTAAAGCACTTGACAATGTGTCAGTTTGGTCCTTTAGATCCCAGATATAAACATAGGAATATTTTGTTTTATTATATCATATGCTTCAGAGCTCTGGTCACAAAATCAATTTTAAATTTCATCTGATTTTCTTAAGGGAACTTCCATTACAGAGGTACTAATAGCAATTGATTTAGAATAATTTAGCTTAGCATTATGTGGCCATGTCAAACGTGATGTCCACCCTCAGAATAAGGGATTTTCACATGACTTGGGGGAAAACTTGAAAGAAAACAGGTGGCAGGCAAGAAGATTTAGCTCACCTTGAAGTGTCAACTCCCTCAAACAGGATAGTAATATTTAAATGTTCTCTCATGAAGGTTTTGTACACATTAAATATGGTTGATTTTAGTTATTTTGCATCCCCCACAGCACAGGACAGAGATCCTGGCACATTAAACTCTTATTGAATCACTAGTATATTCTAATCTTTTGTTGGGCATAAAGTGCAATAGAAGTCTTACTAATAAGAATGTAAAAGGGACTAGGGGATAAGTCATGGGTTTCTTGTTAGGCCATGCAGACCATGTAAATTGTCCTTAGTCCTCTAATCCTGACTTTAAATTTTAAAAATATTTTTATTTATAGTAAAATATGTATAATATAAAATTTACCATTTAAGTCCAGGCGTGGTGGCTCACGCCTGTAATCCCAGCACTTTGGGAGGACAAGGCGGGTGGATCATGAGGTCGGGAGATCGAGATCATCCTGGCCAACATGGTGAAACACCGTCTCTACTAAAAATACAAAAATTAGTCAGACGTGGTGGTGTAGTCCCAGCTACTCAGGAGGCTGAGGCAGGAGAGTCACTTGAACCCAGGAGGCAGAGTTTGCAGTGAGCCGAGATCGCACCACTGCACTCCAGCCTCGGCCACAGAGCTAGACTCCAACTCGAAAAAACAAAAAACAAAAAACAAAAAACAAAAACAAAAACATTTAATCTTTTGCATATATTTTTGTTTTGAGACGGAGTCTCGCTCTGTCGCCCAGGCTGGAGTGCAGTGGCACGATCTCGGCTCACTGCAAGCTCTGCCTCCCGGTTTCACGCCATTCTCCTGCCTCAGCCTCCCGAGTAGCTGGGGCTACAGGCGCACGCCACTATGCCCGGCTAATTTTTTGTGTTTTTAGTAGAGATGGGGTTTCACTGTGTTAGCCAGGATGGTCTTGATCTCCTGACCTCGTGATCTGCCTGCTTCGGCCTCCCAAAGTGCTGGGATTACAGGCGTGAGCCACGGCGCTCAGCCTAATCATTTTTAATTGTACAGTTCAGTAGCATTAAGTATGTTCACATTGTTTTGTAACCAACCATCAGCAATGCTCCTCTCTAGAACTTTTTCTTCTTCTCTAACTGAACCTTGTGTCCATTTAAATGCTAACTCCCTATTTCCCCCTCCTCTCAGCTCCTGGTAACCACCATTCTACTTTAACTACTCTAGGTGCTGCATATAAGTGGAATCATACAGTGTTTGTCCTCTTGTGACTGACTTCTTTCACTTCACATAATGTACTCAAGGTTTAGCCATGTTGTGGCATATGTCAGAACTTCCTTTCTTCTTAAGATCGGATACCATTCTATTGTCTGTATATACTATTTTTTGTTTATCCATTCATCCACTAATGGACACTTGCTTCCCTTCCACCTTTTGGCTATTGTGAATAATGCTGCTGTGAACACGAGTTCAAAAACATTTGTCAAATCTCTGCTTTTAATTATTTTTGGTATATACCCAGAAATGGAATTGCAAAAATATATGGAAATTTAATGTTTAATTTTTTAAGGAAGCACCATACATTTTCCACAGCAGTTATACTATTTTATATTCCCATCAGCAATGTAAAGGGTCCTAATTTCTCCCACATCCTCCCCAACACTTGTTTTATATATGTGTATATATACACACACACATACATATATGTACACATACATATATATATATATATTTATTTATTTATTTATTTTTGACTGCCATTCTAGTGAATATGAAGTGGTATCTCATTATGGCTTTGATTTTTCTGCCCCAGTAGTTATGGAAATGGCATGTGTTGGCAATAGCTTTACTTGCAATATTCTCATTGGCTTTCATTGGTTTAAGAGCTGCGTTCTTCAGCAAAAGAAGTTCCCAAGTAGAAGCACCATAGCTTTTATCACCAGTTTTGATGACAGCTCCAGGCAATCCTCAAATGATGCTTTGTCTGTCCCATGTTTTTAGATAACCTGCGTTCCTTTGGATTGTCTTCCACCTAGCTCCTCAATAGCTGGCTAGCTGAGCCTTATTTGTTTAGTACTTCTTCTAGACCCATGTCTTTGGGTTTTCAGTGAGCTCACTAACACCCTTAATAACTTATTACTGAACTATCATAAGTCACAAATAGCCTCCAGATTTTGAGGTCAAATATCTCTTTTACTCTAATCCTTGATTGTTCCTACTGATTTAGCTAGTAACCAAAGTCAGTTATACTCTTACAGTGAATTCTGAGCCAAGTATGAGGGTAGAACATCATCTGATCTGATATTACTAACAAAACAAAAATTTAAACTTCTACACCATGTAGATCTTAGAGTTATTTTTAGGCTATTTTCCAATTAATTTCACACTGTAATTGAATAATAGGTGTTTTTGAAAATGGCAAAATAGACTGCTGCTATACAAAATTCCTAGGACCTCGGGGCAGGGGGGAGAACTTGTTGGTTAAGAGCTAATAAAAGAGATAAAAGCCTTATTATTAAATAAAATTTCAGTAAGAAAAACTTTCATTTTGCACAAACCAGTTTTAAATCTAATAGAAAAATTTACTAGAAGACAAAGTACCAATGAAAAAAATAGAAAACCATAATCTGAAAAACATACAGTCACTCTTCAGCTAATATAATCCCCTTTCTCTTTCTCTCTCTTTCTCTTGCTCTTGCTCTTACTCTTTCCTTTCCCCTCCCTACCTCTCTTCCAACAGCTCTTAGATAAAAGTATTCGATTAGGACCTGGACTCAGAGTCGGAGCAAAAGGTGGAAGGATGAGGGACAGAAGCCTAGGTGGAGGTATCTGAAAAATAATTAGACTAGGCCCTGTGATCCTGGAAATCAAGAAACCAAACAAACAAAATCCTCCTACTCTGGCTGATTCTACCAAAAAGGGTCTAAAGTGCAGATGGAAGATTAATACTGGAAACAGAGACACTTCTATTTTTTATCAGAGAGCAGATTAGGTACCTGACTCACAAGACTGAAACAACTAAAATGCTGGATAAAATGTATATTTGAAACACACACATTTTAAAAACTCACTTTAAGGTGGCATAAAAATGGTGGTATGACAAACAATATACAAACTAATCAACCAGGAACCATGGAAGATACATGATGGACCAGCTGGCTTTTACCTAAGGATGAAGGGCATTTGAATGCCAAACCTTGGGGAGTGCATTTAGATGAGCAGTTGATATGGGGGCAGAAAATCAAACTCAGGAATAGCCATGGTGATCTCCCAAATAAAACAAGGTCCCAAAGAGTCAATAAAAATCGAATAGCTTAACATAGATAGGAAAATTTAAGAAACTTGCCTGCCTAAGTCTGGCACTAGATGGAAGAGAAGAAAAAAAATTTGGTCCCTTCTAGAAATTCTTTACGAAAGTTGTTCTTTTTTTAATTTGAGGTTAACCTATGTCCAGTAAAGTGCACAAATCTTACGAGCCCAGATACATAAATTTTGCATATTTTTACACGCATCTACCCAGCACAGAGATAAAGACACATTACTCAATATCACCTCGTGTTCAATCCCAGTCAATAGAGTTCTCACCATTGAGGTGACCATTGGCCTCTAGTATCATTGATTAGCTTTATCTGTTCTTTTTATTATTTTTTACTGTTACTTTTTATGATTTTTTAACTTTTTATATTATCCTTTTAGTAGTTACTCTTGAAATTATAGAATATATTTCTAATTTATCAGTATACTTTAAAATATCTTTTTTAAAAAATCAGAAGGCAAGAGGCACAAAATTCTTCATAGAGTTTGAGGTGAATTGGTTATAAGTTTTGGCAGTAGTAACTTTCAAGTTGATAGTTCAGTCAAGTAGTATTATAAAAGTTAAATTGATTTACAAGAAAAGGAAAGTATGTATTCATACTGTCTTTATCCAGTACCTGGCACAGTACCACCATGCTGAGTATAAAAGAGATGTCCATAATTGTTTGTAGAGTTATAGTTAACTTGAAATAAAACAGGTCAAAGAAATAGTACTAGAGGTTTATAAAAACAAAAACAAACAACAGTTCCCAATACATTTGGACAGGATGAGATCACAGAACTCAAAAGATGATCAAATTAGTTGCTGAAAGTTCATGTGTAGCAATGAGAGGCAGAATGCATTTATGACCTTAAATAATTTTCTTACACCCAATATAGTTCCTCTCAAATCGCTTCTTCCTAAAGTTGCCAGAATAAGCCAACATGCAATTTTGATCATTTCTGTCCCTCACTCATTATTCACAATAATGAAATGCAAGGTTTTAAGCTCATTGTTTAGGCTTCTGTACCCCAACTCAATCTCATCTTTCATTACTTTTTGGCTCACACTTTACACTTTAGCAATATTAAATGTTGGGATTCTCATGTATACTTTTATATCTTTTTTATGATGCTGACTTTTCTCAAGATACTTTTCTTGCCCCCATTTCTTCATTGTCAGTAAGCAATTGCTATTCACTTCTTGGTTAGTCCTTGCTCTGAATCTTTTCCTTCCTTCTGACCACCATATTGGATTAGGTATATTTGTTAATCCTACATGGTCCTTGTAAGTGTTTTACCAAAGAAAATATCCCAATAAAACTTTCTGCATACAAATCTGTTTCAGTGTCTATATTTAGGAAACCTAGAATAGGGCAGCTGTCATAGTGAAAAAAAAAAATCTTAATGAGATTTTGGAGCCATGCTCCCTGCTGGCATGGTGTCATTTAGTGTGAATAGCCCCCAGATATAGTAATGACGCATTTGTTAAAACTTTCCTGGCGGTGAACTGGGAAGGAATATTGGTGGAAGAGAATGCATTAGTTAGTGTAAATCTCAGACTTTCAGAGTTACATTGGAATAAGTAAATATTGACTGAAATCGAATGGCTGTTGCTAGGTGCTATCAATGCATTGAATAAATACAATGAAAAACTGAGGGTAATTCATTATCAATTTAAGGTTATGTGTAAAAATCAAAGTACCTCCATGGAGGTTAATAAAGAGACTTAGCTATTGTAGAAACAGAGAAGACTTAACAACATCTGAGTCCCAATCCCAATCGAGAAGGAATGAGACCCTGGTAACTTAGATGGTGACGTCTGGATTGATGCATTAAAAATTTTTGAAATGCAATATCTGTGGATTTTTGGGACATGAAAAATTTGCCTTCTTATTCATCCTAAAGGCTCACTACTTATTTGAAGTTGATACAGAGGCTGCTGATTGATAAGGTACCATGTACCATTACCCTAAGGCTTTAGTCACACCTCCCATCTTGGTCACCAGATAACTAGGGTAGAGTTACAAAATAACCAAGTTAAGCAAGTTTTAGGCTGCTAAGGGAGTAACAGGACTGTGTATTGAAGGAGCTACTGGCAACCTGAACTGGCAAGAAAAAGATGTGTATGGAATTAGATCCTGAGGGTGCTGGGTAAAGGGGGGCTGCAAAAAGATATATTTAGATAAAGAAAACATGTAAACATGGGACTATTTCGCTGAAATAGAGAATTAAACACTTTGGCCAAAAATTCAGGAGATAATGCTATGTACCACTTGGATGATACTTGCAAGCTTCAAAAAGTGATAGTTCACACTAACTTAAATGAAAATGCCAGAACTACTATGGCAGATGGGAGAGGAAGTTATTAAGAGGCTCAGAGAGGTTTACATATTAGAGTATATTAATATATGTATTATATATAAATATTTTTCATATGTACATCTAGTTGGCTATATATGTATATATATTCCATCTATAACCCATATACATAGCCAACTATGTTTCATAGGAAGATAGAAAATCTGGAGGACATGCTATCCATTCTGGTAAGGGGCTGTTAGCAAAAATACACTATTTAGTGATGGCTGTCCTTTGTAGGCAAGGGTTGATAGTAGAGAATATTCTTAGAGACCTGGAAAATGTAAATTACAAGATCCAAAAACCATAGAGGCCAATTGGTCTTAACCATCAGGAGCATGGTGGAATAACTCATAATGAACAGCACGATCAAAGGGATCTGGAGGGAGGGTTGTTCCACAGAGAGCTATTAGAGGTATTCTTAGGGGAAATGTATACTGGGAACCAATAAGAATATTCCTTAATGAATTCAATAAAAAGGAATCAAGTTTAGATAATTGAGAGCCTGAGGGCAGAGTTACAATTCCTTGCTCAGATCATACACCTAGACCAGTTCTCAAACCTGAGACACATTCATTAAAGGAGAAGTTGCATTCTCATGACGAAGGCCCTGCAGTATCACTGCAAATGTGTACGGGGTAGAGATTTACCTAATTTTTTAGGAAATAATTTAATTGGTAACCACACCCTAGGGAGAGAGAAGTACCAAGACATTTCAAGGATTGCTGATATTGACAACTAGGGATTGATACCAATGTTTACATTGATATTCAAATATCTGAAATGTCATCATGGCCTCCCGTTAGATTGTTGGTACATAGGATAAAGTAATATTGGAATCCTAGCCTAGCCCAGTTCCAGCTCACAGCAGCACCACTGTGCTTCAGACTTAACCTGTAGTCATACTCTTGATTCTCCTATGTATATTTAGAATGGATCTATTTTCATGTTGGTTCATTGGCTTGTCAGGTAAAATCAATCATAGTGGGAAGGCCAAGTGGAAATCTTCGAGAGAGTTCCCTCAGCCAAGATAGTAAATCAAGAACAATAACACATGCTGGGGAAGTTGCCAACTAGAGTGACAAAGTTGAAGAAGGGGCAGGGTAGTTGGTCCCCATCATATCTGCATTTACTTTACCAGTTTGGAAAATCCAGATGGATTCTAGTAATGCCAGTGGAACTGTGCAAACTTGACAAAGAAACACCAGTTGTAGCTATTGTACTGGATATGGCACATTTACTAGAGCAGATGAACACAGCCTCAGGTAGATGACATGCAGACATTGATTTGGTGAATGCTTTATCTTCCATTCTGGGCAAGAAGAAGGATCAGAAGTAGCTTGCATTCACATAGGACTGAGAAAAAATCATACATTTGTGGTCTTGTCACACTGTCTCATTCTCTATTATAACAGTAAGCGGTCTGAAAAGACTGGGCCAGTGAGAATTAGATGCTCTGTGAAATATCCAGATGGCCCACTCTTCATAATGTTATGTTAATCAGACCATTTGAGTAATAATTGACAAGTATATTGGAGACCTTGACCACTAATACATACTACACAGTGTGTTAGATATAACATAAAAAGACTCAGGGACATGGCTGAAGAGTTTAGAGATCATTTGGTCTTGCTCATACTGATATGTCTTCTCCAAAGTAAAGAAAAAGGTTATTGAATCTCACCCCTCCAATCACCAAGAAGGGAACACAAAACTTGGTAGGCCTTTTCAGGTTTTAGAGGGAGCTTAGTACCATTTGGAATACTGTTCTTTGGAATACTGTTCACTTCCCGGATGAAACAGGAAGATTGTCAGGTGTGAGTGTTACCTAAAGAAGCAAACGACCTTTTAGTTCAGGCTTGATAAAGGTGGTCTTGCTACTTGGTTCATATGATCTGGAAGACCCCATGGCACCAGAGGCATCTGTGAGTGGAATAGGTGCCAGGCACGGTAGCATCAGTAAGTTGTACAATTAGCTGGCCAGTCCACCATGGCATCCACCACCGCGGCACCAGCATTCTCCTTCAACTCATGCCTAGAAACACATGGAAGGGGAGGGTCCCTTATGATAAAAATTTTGGTTCCTGATAAGAACTTTAAGTACATGAGTGCAAGCCAAATATGACTGCTGCTGAACTGTAATCCCAGTCAGGAGTAGCTTGGAAAAACATTAGTAGGAAAAATCCTTTTGATAGACAGCATTTTCAGGAGGGTACCTGCTAATCTACTTGGTGTGAAAAGAGAAATTTGCCTTACATAGAAATAAATATGGAGCTATGGGAAGTTGCAAGTTGCTCGGCCGATTGTCAGAAATCTACAAGGAAAAAAAGATGTGGTAGAGATGAAAGCTACTACTAACGACCCCAAAAGTCTGGGCTTGCACTAATCAAGTCTGATCTTGCTGTTGCTGAATGCTCATCCTGCCAACAGCAGAGACTGACTCTGAGCCTTAACACATGCTATTTCTTCAATATACCAGTCAGTTATTGGTGGCACATTGATTATATTGACCCCTTCCACCCTGGAGAGAGTGTTGATTCATGTTGAATGGGATCAACATATATTATATGTACTATTTAACTTTCTAACCCACAGGGTCTCAACCAACACTACTATTTGAGGATTTACAGTGTCTGATCTATGGCACAAAATCCTACTTAAAGACATCACATCAAGGGCCCCACTTCACCACAAAGGAGGTTTGACAATAGTGACATGACCGTGGGAACTACTGGTCCTGACATACTGCACCATCCAGAAGCTGCTGACATGGTAGAGTAATGGAATGGCTTCTTCAAGAGGCAGGTGAATTGTTAGCTTAGAGATACTTTGGGGGGATAAGCCTACATTCTTTAGGATATGGTATATCCTACAAAAATAATCAATATATGGGATTATGTTCCCAGTACGTAGAATTCATGGGTATGGGAACCCAAGGGTAAAAGTTGTAGTGAATTCATCACCATTCCTCTCATTGAACCACTTAGGGAATTTTGCAACTTTAAGCTTAGTAGGTCTAGAGATCTGGTGTCCACATGCTTCTACAAGGAGACACAGAAAGGGTCACATTCTAATTTAAGCTATTTATTCTTGGTCAGTTTGGTTCTTTATGCCGTAAAAATAACAGGCAAGGAGAAGAGTCAATCTCCTGGCAGAGTAACTGATACTAATCCTCAAGAGGAGAGTCTGCTGTTATATAATGAGGACTGGGAAGTCCATGTTTAGCATTTAGGTGATCCACTGATCTCTTGGTACTCCTCTGCCCAATTTTTATGATTTATGACAAAATGCAACAGCCACAACCTGAGAACATAGTGGCAAGAGGCTTAGATCCCTCAAAGATGAGGAGATATATTATTCCACTAGAGGTTCTTGCTAGGTGAGCAGAACCTAAAAGAAGTAGTGGAGGAGGAGATAAGTTTTAGTTGTAGCCTCAAGAAAAACTGCACCAGTGAGTGCTGTAATTGGTCCCCCATTTGTTTTCTTAAAAGTTTCCCCAGATAATGACACCAACCACATCATGGAGAAGCTATTGCAGTTGTGGTATACTTGCCCAGGGTTATGACCTCTTCCTGAGGGAAACTTGCATCCCATGACTGGTAGTCGGAGAGTTACAAAGGCTGGCCTCCTTGTTTCAATTTGAGACAATCTAAAGTATTATTTTAGCTGCAGAACCCCATGTAGCATTTGTTACACCTTTTCCTAAAACTTCATCATAATTTTGCCATCCAAGCCTGCTTCCTCACTTTCTTACTGGCAATGTTTCCTGAATTCCTTCTTAATACATTTTTTTTTTTTTTGAGGCGGAGTCTTGCTCTGTCGCCCAGGCTGGAGTGCAGTGGCGCGATCTCGGCTCACCGCAAGCTTCGCTTCCCGGGTTCACGCCATTCTCCTGCCTCAGCCTCCTGAGTAGCTGGGACTACAGGCGCCCGCCACCACGCCCGGCTAATTTTTTGTATTTTTGGTAGAGACGGGGTTTCACCGTGTTAGCCAGGATGGTCTCGATCTCCTGACCTTGTGATCCGCCCGCCTCGGCCTCCCAAAGTGCTGAGATTACAGGCATGAGCCACCGCCCCCAGCCAATATACTTGTTGCATGCAAATATTTGCCTCAGAATCTGTTTTGAAAAATTCTAACAAAAGACAAAACTCAAAAGGCAAATATCAAAATAATCATGTCCATACTGACCGTCTCTAGTCCCTTCTGCTTAGTAGCGCGATGAATGAAAGAGTCGGTAGAGAAATAGTAATATAAGATCGCATAGCAGACATGCTCCCTAAACTTAGCGAAGAAAATTTTAATTTCCTTGTTCAAATCTGTCAGACTTTTCTCACATAATCCTCTGTGACATTTGAATAATATGAGCCATGTTAAAGCCAATTATGATACATTATTTTCAGGATTTTTGTAGACTTTAAGCGGGATGGCAGAGTCTTTAGTGACAGTGCGGACAATAGCTGCAGAAATAAAATCAGCTTTATACACTTTACAAAGACATTCCTACCAGGTTGCTCTTCAAATGGAAAGGAGACGGGTTTGTTAACATTCAGCTGCTGATGCTGTGCCCTGCCCTTTAAACCTGCCTCCATTCATATCTCAAAACATGCCTTCATTAGCCTCCCCCCATGAGAACCTACTGCGCCATATCACGATTCTCAGAAAACTGTCCCCAACACAGTTTGTTCTCTCAGCACTTCACCTACATGGCTGAGCACAGGGACTGTGCTTGTGTGTTTGCTCCAAGCTTCTACTCACTGCAAAGGCACCTACGGCAAGCTGCCAGGTCTCTTGCTTATTATTCAGGTTGCTTGCTTTATTGATTAGTTACTTCCACAGAACGCTTGTCTAGCATACCTGGAAGATTTGTAACTAGAGCAAGAGTAGATTTAAGCTGTGGCCCCTTTCCATATTGCTAGGGGATAGGCAAAACAATAATTAATGCTTGTGGCTGTCATTTTCAGTTGTATAGAGATGGCGTGGTGCATTGTAAAGAAAACAAGATGCCCGTTCATGTCTGAACTTGGAATGTCTTATTCTTTGTGTGACCTAGGTCGTAATAATACCTACGTTGCCTGATTTACTCTAAAAAAAATTAAACAAGGCAAGTGGAGGTGTTTTCTAGATGATAAAGTTCTGTTAAAAATAAAATTTGATTATCAGTATTGTTATTTCTAGTCTGAGAAAAGTATTACTTTTTCTTATCAAGGACAAGAGCATTTTCTTTTCAGGATATGCTTTGTAATGTTCCAAATGTTCATTATAACCATTTAGGAGTTTCAAGTATTATCAAACCAATTTAAAAACAGCAAAAACAACAAGTGGCTCTGGGTAAACTCCAGAAATTTTACACACAGACAGTTGCCAAATTCCAGTAAAGCAAAATACTATATTGTGGTGTACATACACAGTTTTAAAGTAAATAAGCTGCAGGGTTTTTTTTGTTTTTTTAATCCAAGAAACAGCATCTAATTAACGAGAACAGGTAATCTTGTCCAAGGAAAAAGATTATTTTTAAAAGGTTATTTCTTTTGAATATCATACAGTTTTGAAAATGTCACAGATTATTTTGTGGATATTCATATATAACTTGCGGAAATTAAAAATGGAATTAATCCAAAAGAAAAGGAAATTTATTGAATTCTGTTTGGCAATCCAGACTTGATAAACTGCATTTATGCTCAAAAAGGTTTGCTGCTTAGAAGAGGGTTTTTGAGTCCTCTGTCCATCAAATAATATGTCTCCAGGGTTAGGGTCTCCCACTTCTTCCCTTGGAAGATGCTGGCATAGTCTAAACAAAAGTATTATTTAAAATGACTTGTTTGTTAATAGAAGTTTATGTTGCAGGCAGTTCTTCTAGTTTAATGTTGCTAACTTTTCCTCCTTAGGGGCTGCACTCTTTATTTCTCAATAGAAACTACAGAATTAAAGTTTTAATTTCTTATTTCCTTAATTATTGTATTTGGGATGCGGTTGTTTTTATCTTAGAAGAAAATAATCTAAAATAACCAAAGAAAGGTTTTTGATAAGTATGAACAATATTTTAGCAAAATCATTATTATTTATCACTATTATCATGATAGAAACAGCAATTTATTTTCTTATTTTTTATTCATTTCAAATTTTTAAAAGTTTTAGACTCAGAGGGTGCACCTGCAGGTTTGTCACGTGGGTGGATTGGGTGACGCTGGGGTTTAGGCTTCTAGTGAGCCTGTCACCCAAAGAGTGAACACTATCCCCAGTAGGTAGTTTTTCTTTATTTTTTACTTCTGTTTTAAGTTCAGGGGTACAAGTGCAGGTTTGTTACATAGGTAAACTTGTGTCAGGGGATTTGTGGTACAGATTATTTAATCACCCAGGTATTAAGGCTAGTACCCATTAGTTATTCTTCCTGATCCTCTCCCTCTTCCCACGCTCCACCCTCCAATAGGCCTCAGTGTGTGCTGTTCCCCTCTTTGTGTCCATGTGTTCTCATCATTTAGCTCCCACTCGTAAATGAGAACATGTGGTATTTGGTTTTCTGTTCCTGTGTTAGTTTGCTAAGGATAATGGCCTCCACTCCATCCATGTTCCTGCAAAGAACATGAACTCATTCTTTTCTACGGTTTCATAGTATTCCATAGTATATATGTACCACATTTTCTTTATCCAGTCTATCATCATTGATGGACATTTGGGTTGATTCCATGCATTTGCTATTGTGAATAGTGAGGCAATGAACATACATATGCATGTGTCTTTATAATAGAAAACTATTTTATAATAGAAAGATTTATATTCCTTTGGATATATATCCAGTAATGACATTGCTGGGTCAAACGGTATTTCTGTCTTTAGGAACTGGAGGAATCACCACACTGCCTTCCACAATGGTGGAACTAATTTACATTTTCACCAGCAGTGTATAACAGACTTGCCAGCATCTGTTATTTTTTGACTTTTTAATAATAGCCACCCTGACTGGTCTGAGATGATATCTCACTGTGGTTTTGATTTACATTTCTCTAACGATCAGTGATGCTGAGCATTTTTTCATATGATTGTTAGCTGAATGTGCGTCTTCTTTTGAAAAGTGTCTGGTTGTGTCCTTTGTCCGCTTTTTAATGGGGTTGTTCGATTTTTTCTTCTTGTAAATTTGTTTAAGTTCCTTATAGATGCTGGTTATTAGACCTTTGTCAGATGCATAGATTGCAAAATTTTTCTCCCATTCTGTAGGTTTTCTCCTTACACTGTTGATAGTTTCATGGCTGTGCGGAAGCCATTTGGTTTAATGAGATCCCATTTGTCAATTTTTGCTTTTGTTGCGTTTGCTTTCGATGTCTTCAACATGAGATCTTTGCCAATGCCTATGTCCTGAATGGTATTGCCTAGGTTGTCTTCCAGGGTTATTATAGTTTTGAGTTTTACCTTTAGGTTTTTAATTTATCTTAAGTTAATTTTTGTACACGGTGTAAGGAAAGGGTATTAGTCCATTTTCACACTGCTGTAAAGAACTAACTGAGACCGAGTAATTTATGAAAAAAATAGGTTTCATTGACTCACAGTTCTGCAAAGCTGGGGAGGTCTCAGGAAACTTTCAATCATGGTGGAAGGCAAAGGGGAAGCAAGGCATGTTTTACACCTTACGTGGTGTCTGTTTGTTTACTGGCAACATGTTGTTTTGGTTACTGTAGCCCTGTAATGACAGTAGCATGATGTCGCCAGCTTTGTTCTTTGTCCTTAGGATTGCCTTGGCTATTCAGGCTCTCTTTTGGTTCTATATGAATTTTAAAATAGCTTTTTCTAGTTCTGAGAAGAATCTCAATGGTAGTGTAATAGGAATAACATTAAATATATAAATTTATTTGGGCAGTATGGTCATTTTAAGGATATTGATTCTTCCTATCCATGAGCATGAAATGTTTTGCCATTTGTTTGTGTCATCTCTGTTATCTTTCAGCAGTGTTCTACAGTTCTTCTTGGAGAGATATTTCACTTCCCTAGTTAGCTGTATTCCTAGGTA
This sequence comes from Hylobates moloch, assembly GCF_009828535.3. Taxonomy (NCBI): domain Eukaryota; kingdom Metazoa; phylum Chordata; class Mammalia; order Primates; family Hylobatidae; genus Hylobates; species Hylobates moloch. Next base: position 100,587,982 of record NW_026652288.1, on the reverse strand, counting down.
TTTTATTCTTTTTGTGGCAGTTGTGAATGGGAGTTTGTTCCTGATTTAGCTCTCAACTTGGCTGTTGTGATGTATAGGAATGCTAGTAATTTTTGCACATTGATGTTGTATGCTGAGACTTTGACGAAGTTGTTGGGCTGAGACTATGCAGTTTTCTAGATATAGGATCATGTCATCTGCAAATAGGAATAGTTTTACATCCTTTCCTCCTAGATGGATGCCCTTGATCTCTTTCTCTTCCTGACTGTCCTGGCCAGGACATCCAATACCATGTTGAATAGGGGTGGTGAGAGAGGGCATCAATGTCTTGTGCTAGTTTTCAAGCGGAATGCTTCCAACTTTTACCCATTCAGTATGATGCTGGCTTTGGGTATATGGCTTTTATTATTTTGAGTTCTGTTTTTTTCAATACCTGGTTTATCTACAGTTTTTAATGTGAAGGAGTGTTGAATTTTATCAAAGGCCTTTTCTGCATCTGTTGAGATAATCATGTGGTTTTGTCTTTAGTTCTGTTTATGTGATGAAACACGTTTATTCATTTGTGTATGTGGAACTAACCTTGCATCCCAGGGATAAAGCCTAGTTGATTACGGTGGATAAGCTTTTTGATGTGCTGCTGGATTTGTTTTGCCAGCATTTTTGAGGGTTTTTGCACTGATGTGCATCAATCATATTGTCCTGAAGTTTTCTTTGTTTGTTGCTGTATATCTGCCAGGTTTGGTATCAGGATGATGGTGGCCTAATAGAATGAGTTAGGGAGGTGTCCTAACTCCTCAGTTTTTTGGAATAGTTTCAGTAGGAATGGTTCCAGCTCTTCTTTTTATATTCTGCTATAATTCAGCTGTGGGTCTGTCTGGTTCTGGGCTCTTTTTGTTGTTTGGTAGGCTATTTATTACTGCCTCAATTTCAGAGCTCATTATCGGTCTGTTCGGGGATTCAATTTCTTCCTTTCTCAGACTTGGGAGGGTGTATGTGTCCAGCGATTTATCCATTTCTTCCAGATTTTCTAGCTTATGTGCGTACAGGTATTCATCATATTCTCTGATGGTTGTTTGTATTTCTGTGGGGTCAGTGGTAATATCCTCCTTGTGGTTTCTGATTGTGATTACTTGAATCTTCCCTCTTTCTTTCTTTATTAGTCTAGCTAGCGGTCTACCTACTTTAACTTCAGCTCCTGGACTTGTTGATCTTTTGAATGGTTTTTCCTGTCTCAGTCTCCTTCAGTTCAGCTCTGATTTTGGTTATTTCTTGTGTTCTGCTAGTTCTGGGCTTTGTTTTCTCTTGGTTCTCTAGTTCTTCTAGTTGTGATGTTAGGTTGTTAACTTAGTATCTTTCTAACTTTTTAATGTGGACATTTAGTGTTATAAATTTCCCTTTTAACACTGCTTGAGCTATTTCCTAGAGATTGAACTTCTTGATTTCAAACGTCATTCAGGAGCACGTTATTCAATTTCTATGTAATTCTTGGATTTGAGTGAATTTTTTAGACTTCATTTCTTTTTTTATTTTGCTGTGGTCTGAGAGACTTCCTGTTATAATTTTAGATCTTTTGCATTTGCTTAGGAGTCTTTTACTTCTGATTATGTGATTGATTTTAGAGTATATGTCATGTGGCATATATAAAGAATATACATTTTCTGTATACAGAGGACAGAGTTTTTGGGTGGAGATTTCTGCAGGTATCTGTCAGGCCCATTTGATTCAGTGCTGATTTTAGGTCTTGTTAATCTTCTGTCTCGATAATCTGTCTAATATTGTCAGGGAGGTGTTAAAGTCTCCCAGTATTATTGTGTGCCTAAGTCTCTTTGAAGGTCTCTATAAATTTGCTTCATGAATCTGGGTGCTCCTGTGTTGGGTGCATGTATATTTAGGATAGATCTTATTGAATGAAACCCTTTATCATTGTGTAATGTCCTTCTTTGCCTTTTCTTTGTTGGTTTAAATTGTGTTTTGTCAGAAACTGGATTGCAACCCCTATTTTTTTCTGTTTTTCATTTGTTTGGTAGATTTTACTCCATCTCCTTATTTTGAGCCTATGTGTGTCATTGCATGTGAAATGTGTCTTTTGAAAACAGCATACCAATAGGTCTTGGTTCATTATTCACCTTGCCACTCTGGGTCTTTTAACTGGGGGCATTTAGCCCATTTACATTTGAGTGTGGTATTGATATGTGTAGATTTGATCATGTCTTCATGATGTTAGATGGTTATTTTCCAGTCTTTTTGTGTGGCTGGCTTATAGTGTCACTGGTCTGTGTACTTCAGTGTGTTTTTATTGTGGCTGGTAATGGTCTTTCCTTTTCATATTTACTGCCTCCTGTAGGAGCTAAATAAATATTTCATATTTAGTGCCTCCTGTGTAGCTCCTGCAGAAGCTCCTGTAAGGCAGTTCTGGTGGTAACAAATTAATTCCCTCAGCATTTGCTTGACTGAAAGTTATCTTAGTTCTTCTTTGCTTATGAAGCCTGATTCAGTCAGATATGAAATTCTGAGTTGAATTTTCTTTCTTTAAGAATGTTGTATATTGGCCTCCAGCTTCTTCTGGTTTGTAGGGTTTCAGCTGACAGTTCCACTATTAGTCTGATGGGCTTTCATTTGTAGGTGACCTGGCCTTTCTGTCTAGCTGCTTTTAACTTTTATTTTTTTCATTTTGACCTTGGAGAGTCTGAGGATTATGTACCTTGTGGATGATCTTTCTGCGAAGTATCTTACTGTGGTTTTCTGCATGTCCTGAATTTGAATGTTGGCCTCTCTAGCTAGGTTGAGGAAGTTCTCCTGGATGATATCCTGAAATATGTTTTCCAAGCTGGTTGCATTCTTTCCATCTCTTTTAGGTACACCAATCAGTCATAAATTCAGTCTCTTTGCATAATCTCATATTTTTCAGAGGTTTTGTCCATTCCTTTTATTATCTTTATTCTTATCTTCCTATTTTCAGAAAGACGGTCTTTAAGCTCTGAGATTCTTTCCTCTGCTTGGTCTATTCTGCTGTTAATACTTGTGATTGCATTAGGAAATTCTTTAGTGTGTTTTTCAGCTCTATCAGGACAGTTCTATTCTTCTCTGTACTGGCTATTTTGACTGTCAACTCCTGCAGTGGTTTTTCAGGCTTTTTAGCTTCCTTGCATTGGGTTACAACTTACTCCTTTAGTTCAGTAAGCTTTGTTCCTATCCATTTTCTGAATTCTATTTCTGTCATTTCAATCATCTCAGCCTCACTCCAGTTTGGGACCCTTGCTAGAGAGGTAATATGGTCATTAGGAGGAAAGATGGCACTCTGACTTCCTGAGTTTTCAGCATGACTTTGCTGATTCTTGTCTTTGTGGGATTATCTACCTTCGATCTTTAAGGTTGCTGACTTCTGGCTTATTTTTTTCTCTTATCCTATTTGATGACCTTGTTTGATTGTGGTATAAGGTGGATTCAGTCAACTAGCTTCATTTCTGGAAGATTTTACGGAGCCAACACTCAGCTCCCAACTCCTGGACTACATGCTGTAACTCTGCGGGACTTGTATTAGGCCTCAACTTGGTTCTCTGGCTCCTGAAGGTTTGGAATCCACTGCCCTGGGTGGGTAGAGGTGCAGCAGCTGTAGCAGATTACTAGTGGATGCAGGGGTGCCTGCCTCCTGCAGGCTTTCACCACAGTGGCAGAGGCAAGGAAGCTGGGGAGAAGAGCTGGGCCCCTGCTGGAGACTGTGTGTGCTGTTGCACTGGAAGTGGTGTTGGCTTGTGGTTGGGTGCTGGCCAGCGCAAGTCTGGCTGCCTTCTGTGTGCCTGGCAAGCAGGAGTAATCGCTCAGGGTGTGGAAAAATCCCCTGTTCTCTGTGCAAGGGCGGGGCACTGACTGGTTTGGGGCTTGTTGGTGCTATGGTGGTCAGCGGGTTAGGGGAGGCAGTGTACTGCACTACCGCCTGCTATAGGGATAAGTAAAACAAAACCCACCCAACATGATAGGTGCCAGCAAAGTGATGTGGGTAGTTGCCACAGTCCCAGGGGAAGCTGCAGTATTGGAAGGGAGTGGCCTTCTCCATCACAGTGGGTTGGTGCACAGCCATAGAGCTGCCTTGCTGGAGTTCTCCACTGGTCAGACATGGTCTCTCAGTGAAAAAACTATGGTGTAGGCCCCAGGGCATCCAAGGCTGCTCTGTAAGCAGATATGGCCAGACTGGGGCCCAGGAAGAGGCCACCAGACCAAGGAGTGCTCAGGTTGTATCAGCCCTGTATGATGTGCAAGACCACCCTAAAGAGATCAAGTCCAACAGTTGCCCTAGGGCTAAAGTCTGTTATGGAAGCAAGGCCAGCCTAGTGGGATGGCCATCCCTGGCCATGCTCTACTACAGACGCTCCTGCAGCAAACACTCTGGGCTCCACATCAGCTGGCTTGCTTCCCCTACCACTTCTCTAGGCAGCGCCTTCTGCCACCTCAAGTGTCTATGTGGTTAAGGGGTCCCCTCCTGCTGGAGTTCCAGAGGCCTATGGTGAGAGCGGGTTGTTCCTTGCCAGTTCAATTTGCCCATTCTCCCAGAGCTGTTGTGGTTCAAAAAGGAGTCCTGGTGTGCGGTAGTTCATGTGGCTTTCGCAGCTTTCTCTCTCTCCGCCCCAGTTTCTGTGTCTTTTTTCCAGCCACTCTCGGCACCTTCCCTTTGAAGATCTGTTAAAAGCACACCAGCCATCTCAGTCCCTCCGTGGGAGCTGTCACTTGTCTGCGTCTAGTCGGCTTTCTTGCCCTTCCCGCAATAGGCAGTTTTTCAACTCTTCTTTCCTTCCCTTCCTCTCTGCTTTTGTAATCCCCAGTGTCTATTCCTTATATCTTCATGTCTGTGTGTATCCATTGGTCAGCTCCCACTTATAGTGAGAACATGTGGTATTTGATTTTCTGTTTCTGTGTTAATTCACTGAGAGTAATGGCTTCCAGCTGCATTGATGAACGACAGCAATTTAAATGAAGAGTTCTCTTCTCAGTTCATACACCTTCTCTGGTTGATCTAACTTATAATTCACTGTCATTGCTTCATCTAACACACATACCTCGCTAATTAATGTTTCTAGGATCTAGTATACGCTACACTTCCAAGACTCTCCATCCAGCTAGATGTCTCTAAGTAGCTAAAACTGCTTGAACTGAATTTATTCTATTTTCTCCAAAAAGTACTCTTTTTAAAAATATTCCTGAACACAGTCAGTGGTCCAGCCATATACTCATTTGTTCAAGCTCCATATATAGGTGCCATTTTCAGCTTGAGATTCCTCACCATCTATATTCTATCATATATTAAAATTTCTTCATTCTATCTTACAAATATTTCTTAAAACTATTATGCCATTTTTATTCATATTAGCACTTTAGTGTTTCACGTGTTGTAGCCTTTTAACTTATCACTTGCTCCTGGTTTTGACCCTAATTTATTCACCCTCCAGTCTTACCAGAATGACCTTTGTAAAATACAAATCTCAGTAGTTTAGACTCATGTAAAACACCTAGAGATTTTCATTGTCAAACGTAATAGTTTCCAAAAGAGGATGCATATTCTCCAGGGAATATGTAAGACAGATTCATTAGATACCAATAAAAAAGTGAAAATTTATTTTTATTAAATGTTATATTTTTGACTTTTAAAAATTTATATTTTTGTGTATAATCAAGACATATAATATAAAACTGCTACTCTGCCTATATATTCTATAAATAAATGCATGTAAACATATATTGTTATACATCAAAAACTTTTTTACTAATAAATGTTCCCAGTCGAAATAATTTGAGGATCACTGACTTACAAGAAAAAAAATCAAAGCTCATTAAAAGGGATTAAAGATCTCTTTTTGACTTAGCCTCTGCCTGACTTTCTGTGCTTTTCTCTGCCATGGTTAGGTTCTCCTAAAAGCAGGTACTAAGATAGAATCAGGATAGGAAAAGATTATTGGGAAGTAACACTTGTGAAGGGTAGAGGGAAGAAACAGGATTGGGCGTGATGAAGACTCGACATCTCTGCCAACTCAACAACAGGAGTTAGAGGAGCCCTGGATTTGGCAGAAGTGACTGCGTTTATACCACTGCTTTGCTGATTTATTGGCCAGGGTCCAAGTTGAAAAGAGCATGACCTCAGCTAAAAAGCTGAGGTGGACCCTGAAGGAACAAATGGCTGGTGGCTGTAAATACCAGCATCTTAAAGGAGGATATGCATGGCACATCTCCGTATCTATTGACTACTCTCATGCACTTTAACACGCTCACCCTCAAACATATAAAGTCACCTCAGTGACTCTTTCTATGGTTTTTGTCTGCATGAAAACACATGCCTCTCAGGTTCTTGGTGATTAAACTATAGTGCCTGGGTTCTAATTTTAATACTTCTTAGCTCTTTGAGCTTGGGAAAATTACCACAACTCTCTGTGTATTTATAGAAGATTATTTAAGTTTCCTCAACTGTAAAATGGGAATAAAAATAGAATCTAACTCAGGGAGTTGTCATGTGAAGGTTAAATTGTTGATACATTAAAATGTTTTAAACAGTGCCTGCATGTACCAGATACTCAGAAAATATTACCTATTATGAAATCTCATCACTTATTCAATAAAGTATATAATTAGAATCTCCCTCAAGGTTCCCTTTGCATATTAGGCAAACCATTATTGTAACATGTAAAAGACTGAGAAATATGCAATTTGGAAAGATATTTGGGGCTAGCTGTTTCTGCTTTATATAACAGCAGCTGGTTTGGCTACTTTCAAGACGGCTCACTCATATGTCTGGCAACTTGTTACTGATTGTCAGCTGGGAGGCCATCGAGGAATGGGCTGGGAGCTTGGTTACACTCCATGTAGTTATTCCTGTGTGCTGATTAACCTTTCTTGGGTATGAAATCCCAAGAGAATCAGGCAGAAGTAGTATTGCCTTTTATGACTTAGCCTTGGAAGTCATGTAGAGTTACTCCTGCTGCAGCTATAGAACTGTCCTACTGACTCCCCTACAAGGGAAGAAGTTTCAAAGTCACATTATAAAAAGAGGATTTTGGGATTTATCACTGAAGCCATTTTAGGAAAGTGCAGTTTGCCATAGGTGTGGTGTGGCCATCATCATGTTGGTAGTTTCCCAAAGTTCATAAAATAACAACAACAGAAAACCGTTGAGTATCATTGCAAGCAAGTAGGTGATTAAGTGATGAAGTAATTGAAACAAACAAAATCTAATATAGGAAGAGACTTAAATATAAAATGCTGGCCAGTTGCAGTGGCTCACATCTGTAATTCCAACATTTTGGGAGGCCAAGGCAGGCAGATCACCTGAGGTCAGGAGTTCGAGACCACCCTGGCTAATACAGTGAAACCTCATCTCTACTATAAATACAAAAATCAGCCAGCCATGGTGGCATGTGCCTGTAATCCCAGCTACACAGGAGGCTGAGGCAGGAGAATCACTTGAACCTGGGAGGTGGAAGCTGCAGTGAGTCGAGATCGTGCTACTGCACTTCAACCTGGGCAACACAGTGAGACTCTGTTTCAAAATATAAATAAATAAAATAAAATAAAATAAAATGCCTAGGGATGTTGACAAGATATACAAATCTCTTCCTGGCCAGGCAAAGTCGCTTATGCCTGTAATCCCAGCACTGTGGGGGGCCGAGGGGGGCGAACCACCTGAGGTCAGGAGTTCAAGTCCAGCCCAGCCAACATGGTGAAACCCTGTCTCTACTAATAATACAAAAATTAGTCAGGCGTGGTGGTGGATGCCTGTAATCCCAGCTACTCCTGAGGCTGAGGCAGGAGAATTGCTTGAATCCAGGTGGCGGAGGTTGCAGTAAGCTGAGATAGTGCCATTGCACTCCAGCCTGGGCAACAGATTGAGACTCCATCTCAAAAAAAAAAAAAAGAAGAAGAAGAAGAAAAAATCTCTTCCTCCTTTTCTTTGACCCTATGTGCTCTACCTTGAAGTTGTGAAGAGTGTACATACAAGGTGGCTATAGTGAATTTTGTTGTTTGGCAGCAAATGAAAAGCATCAAAAGATCATGATGACGACACTAACAATACCCCAATACCCATACAGATGCTGTGCCCGTTTTCAAGTAACATTTTGTTACCTGAATCTTACCTAAAATGCATGATGAACTGAAACTAACCAAAAATGTAAATAAATGTGAATGAAATATTTCCATATCTCTACATAAAAGATAAGGTCACTGAAACTCTGCTAGTTAGTGAAAGAACCAGTCATAGATAAAATGTCTTTTGATTTCTAAACTTTGCTATTTATACCATACCACTTATATGATTATAACCTTCTGTTTGTGATTTTAAACCTCCGTATCCTGGACTCTTCATTTAACTATTTGAAATAAATTAAAAAAATTCCATTACCAATTGTTTCTAATAGTGACCTCTCACATCACAAAGTGTCTCTCTATTGTGGCACTTAATTCATCTGACTCCTGTTTATTGGTTGTACACATCTGCCTCAAATTTAACTGTAAATTTTCTGACAGAGAAATTGTTCTTTGTAAACCATTTTGTGATTCCACAGCGTGAAACACAGTGATTGTCACATATATTTATTATATTGATTTGCTAGAAGCTCAAGTTAAAGACACATTATCACCTGATTTAGTTCAGAGGCTTGAGAGGTATGATCCATTTTTTAAAACTTGTTGTCTATTATCATTATTTCCTATATAGCATAGTAGTTAAGGCACAGAACGTGGAGTTAAAATAGCTGGTTTGCATCCAGACTCTGCCACTTACTATCCGCGAGACCCTTAGAAAAATTTCTAAACTTTTGTTGCTTAGGTTTTATCATTTGTAAAGGGGAGGTTATAGCAATCGCACTCCACGTGTTGTGAAGAGTAAATGATTTAATATTTGTAAAGCTATTAGAACATTATGTGGCACATAGTTAAACACTTTGTATTGCTATTTTAATTGCTGATTTTTTTCCTTGGCATGTCTAGAGAAGTCACAATGCTTCCTATGAACACTTCAATGATACTTTTTCCATGGCAAGAATACTGGTTATATACTTGTGCTTAGCTTTTTAAAAAATAATCTTATATACAGGGCTTTCTTTTTCTTTATGCTCCTTGTGGCTTCTTATTAACAGTTAGGTCTGGAAGGTATGTGCATATCTCAACCAAAGGTTACTAATTGATGGGGAAGCATTTGCGTCAAGATACTGGTTCTAAAAACTGTGTGTTTAGAGGACATGCTGCTTTCTCCATAATGGAGCAGAGTGACCTACAGGAGACAAATAGTTATCTACATTTTCCACCTACTGCTGTTTTTGATTGCTTTCCATTTTGCTCTTTTGCAGGAAGCCTTTCCATTTTGCTCTTTTGCAGAAGAGTAAGTTTGCAAAAACCATCTGGCGACAGCAAGGCTTTCCCTTGTTTAATGGAGTGTTAAACACAGTCTGAGCTGGAGGCTTTGGAAAAAGATAAATTCACCATACGAAATAAAAAATGGGAAACTGGTTCATTTTTTGGGTGAGGGAAATGATTAACTCATTTGTTTGGTCCGTCTTTCAGCAAGCACATTCTGAATGTCTGCTCAGAACTTCTCTTGGGTATGGGGGTTGCCGGATTGGATACATATTGTGAAGGCTTTCCTCCCAAAAAATTTATTTTAGCGAAGGAGATTTAAAAAATTCTCTCATATAATCTAGCTAGATATATCCAAATGCATAATCTCTTTGGTCAGACAAAAACCCTAAGATTTCAATTTGGTGCAAAAATTGAACAGGGAACTGTAATCAGGCAATTATGTGTTTGGGGGTCAATTATGCCACATTCAAGTTGGGCTGCCTACTTGTGACCAGGTAGAAATTTATCAGTGTCTCGGGACTGTAAAGAAACATAAAGAGATTATGGAGTCCAACCTTAAGTAATTCACTATAAAGTAAAATAAAATAAAAAACAATCAAACCCCTCTTCTTAGAATGCTAAGATCTTTCTCTTTCCCCTTTCAAGCCCTCATTCACAGACATACAGCTTGCAATTTGCTTAATCCCTGGTGAGCAGGCTTGTGATGTTGTTACTGGGCTCCTAATCTAGAAGAAAGGAGACACATCACTGAAACTGTAACACACCAGAGAAACTATTGAACTTACCAGAGAGAGTAACATTGATAGTTGGCAGGTACATTGAACCCTGACAAGCATGTCAGGGTGAGGTTCCCAAGAGGCAAATTTAAGTAGTAGAATACTGTAAACTTCCTTCTAAGGAAAATGAGTCTTGATTTGGTGTGTGGGATATAAAAATTTGGGGACCGAGCTGGATTGCTCAGAGCAATAGAGTGGCTGCATGCTTCTGTGAGCATCCCACAGAGAGAACTCAGCCAACTTCTGAAAATAAATGACAACAGGTATCTCTGACTAGCATTAACTAAGTAGCAGAAACTTCTAATGTTTTACATGTATTTACACTTTCAATCCTCACGAAAAATAATCTGTGAGGTCGGGGTTATTGTTATCATTCCCATTTTAAAAATGAGAGAACTGAAGCCCATAGAGTTTAAATAACTTGCTCAGAGTCAACATGGCTAGTGAAGGCAAAGTCTGAATTTGAACCTGAGCAATCTGGGTCCAGAGTCTGAGCTCTTAACCACTCAGGAAGTTGACTGTGAATGTTGTCAAAAATTTAAACAATGTTATCTTGAAGGAGCATCCAATGTCTTAGCCTATTCTGAAAATCAGCTTCTATTTGTGCTTTAAATATGAATTGAGGTCTCTCCCACTTGAAGATGTGCTTCTTGGACCATTCCAGGTTACATTAAGTATAACCTAGGAAGTATAACCTCCTTTCATTCTGGCCAGAAGATCTAGAATGTCTCGATGTCAGGACTGTTACTTATCTATTTGAATTTTTTATACTTGACCTAGCAATGGGAACTGAAAAACTGTCTTCCTTTCATGGCTAGAAAGAGCACTGAGAACCAGTTGACGTAAGTTAGATTGAATTGAATTTATGTTTCCTTCTGAGTATGAGCAGCAAGTACCCCTAAAACATTTTCTAATTTCCCTTTGCTTCATCTTTCCTATATTATGATTCTTCAGTTAAGACAGAATTATGGGAGTGTGTTTAATCTTGCTCATTCTTATTTTTCATCATTAGAGCTTTACTTAAGTATCAGATGGTCTCTGTTCATAAGCACTTTATTCTATGATCTTAATGGCCTTTCTCTCTCTGTGTCTCATCCACTCAAATGCACATGCATGCACACAAGCACACACCCTCACGCATCCAACTCAGTCCTTTTTAAACATAATCATTTTAGAGTCATTTACTTTATTAACCAAACAGTAACTGAGCACGCAGTATGTGAGAAGCACTACACTGGGGTCTATACATGAAAGTTGAATAAAACAAGGTTCTTTATCCCAGAGGTGAGAGTAGGGAACAGAATTGAGGTCTTGTAACAGCCTTGAATTTTAGAAAGGTAACTCTTTTAGAAGCGTAAGAAGTGATTAAACCATATATACACAGAGAGTGAGGGGCAGGATGGGGAGCTGTGAGATCAGGAAAGAAGTTATGGTAATAAATCAGGTAAGAGAAAAATGTGGCCTCAAGCTAAAGCTCTGAGAAAGTGGAGTAGGGATGGCTCCAAAAGCTATTTCAGAATTGGATTTATATTTTACATATTCTTTCAGATTTTTATGTTCTCATATATCAAGTATGTCATTTATGAGCAGCATAGAGTTGTCTTTTAAAGGTAAATTTAATAAAAAACATTTTTATTAATGATACTAATACATCAATAAGTACTGGTATATTTAGACTTGATGCTTATCTTACTGTTTTTTTCTGCTTGTTTCATATGCTTATTTTTACTTTCATTTTTTTCTTTTTTATTAAATTAAGTTATTGTTTCTTGTGTATCCCCATTATCCATTAGTGACTAGCACAAAGTAGTACTCAATAGCTCTTTAAAAATCTTTAAGTAAATTGTTTATTGGAGGATAAACCTGCACAAATGATAAAGTTACCACTTGAATGATCATTGGTTTTAACTCTTTTCATTGTCTTCAGTTTTTCTGTTTAGATATAAACACTGTATTTAATCATGATGATTTTCTCAAAATGTAGATCTATCACATCGTTTCCTTTTTTTTAAGCATCGTTCTTTTTATCATTTGTGGGACAAAGTCTAATTTCTGTAATGTTAATTATAAGGCACTTCATGATCTGATGTGCCTCTGCAATCTCAACTTTATCTGCATGATTTTGTTTTATAAGAATAAAGATCATTTAAAAAATGTCTTCAGTAACCTTCTCCAGCATCTGAGCCTTTGTGTTTGCTGTTCTGTCATTCTAGACTAATCTATCTTTCATAATACCTTCCTATTTGTTTTAATCTTCTGACTCCTATTCAGATATTATTAAAACTGTCAGTTATTCTGATACTTTTCTTTACCTTGTAACTAAATTTTCTCCCTGCCGCAAAAGGATTTTACTCTAACTTTTTCTGATTACACTTTATAAAAATTATTCATCTAGTTGGCTGTTTTCCCAGACTAATATATTTAAGGTCGGAGATTGTACCTATCTTGTTCAACATCACATTATTCTTAGAGGTTAGCATAGTTCCAAGCACATATAAAAATATTTGTTCATGAATGAATGTTGAAATAATAAAAGCTCCCAGAGGCAATGCTTTCCAAAGTTAGGTGAATGCAATATAAATTATTACAAGGTACTGGTACCACAACAGAGACATAGATCAATGGAACAGAACAGAGCCCTCAGAAATAATGCCGCATATCTACAACTATCTGATCTTTGACAAACCTGACAAAAACAAGCAATGGGAAAAGGATTCCCTATTTAATAAATGGTGCTGGGAAAACTGGCTAGCCATATGTAGAAAGCTGAAACTGGATCCCTTCCTTACATTTTATACAAAAATTCGTTCAAGATGGATTAAAGACTTACATGTTAGACCTAAAACCATAAAACCCCTAGAAGAAAACCTAGGCATTACCATTCAGGACATAGGCATGGGCAAGGACTTCATGTCTAAAACACCAAAAGCAATGGCAACGAAAGCCAAAAATTGACAAATGGGACCTAATTAAACTAAAGAGCTTCTGCACAGCAAAAGAAACTACCATCAGAGTGAACAGGCAACCTACAGAATGGGAGAAAATTTTCGCAACCTACTCATCTGACAAAGGGCTAATATCCAGAATCTACAATGAACTCCAACAAATTTACAAGAAAAAAACAAACAACCCCATCAAAAAGTGGGCGAAGGACATGAACAGACACTTCTCAAAAGAAGACATTTATGCAGCCAAAAAACACATGAAAAAATGCTCATCATCACTGGCCATCAGAGAAATGCAAATCAAAACCACAATGAGATACCATCTCACACCAGTTAGAATGGCCATCATTACAAAGTCAGGAAACAACAGGTGCTGGAGAGGATGTGGAGAAATAGGAACACTTTGACACTGTTGGTGAGACTGTAAACTAGTTCAACCATTGTGGAAGTCAGTGTGGCGATTCCTCAGGGATCTAGAACTAGAAATACCATTTGACCCAGCCATCCCATTACTGGGTATATACCCAAAGGATTATAAATCATGCTGCTATAAAGACACATGCACACGTATGTTTATTGTGGCACTATTCACAATAGCAAAGACTTGGAACCAACCCAAATGTCCAACAACGATAGACTGGATTAAGAAAATGTGGCACATATACACCATGGAATACTATGCAGCCATAAAAAATGATGAGTTCATGTCCTTTGTAGGGACATGGATGAAACTGGAAAACATCATTCTCAGTAAACTATCGCAAGGACAAAAAACCAAACACCGCATGTTCTCACTCATAGGTGGGAATTGAACAATGAGAACACATGGACACAGGAAGAGGAACATCACACTCTGGGGACTGTTGTGGGGTGGGGGAGGGGGGAGGGACAGCATTAGGAGATATACCTAATGCTAAATGACGAGTTAATGGGTGCAGCACACCAACATGGCACATGGATAAATATGTAACCTGCACATTGTGCACATGTACCCTAAAACTTAAAATATAATAATAATTAAAAAAACCATTTTCGAAGTCTTTTTATGTTAATAGTTTCAGGAAACCATTTTAATTGAAATGTCTAATTTAGATTACGAATATAAAGAACTTTGGTGGGAAAATAGGCCAGGATAACATTATATAAAGTTCATGGCTCTACAAAGAGACTTGAAACTTTTAGTTAGCAGTTGTTGACTACCACATGAATTCGACTAGAGAAGATTACCAGAAAAAGATGTGTTTTGGTAAATGCACTCTGAAAACTTTGAATCCAGAGGTAATTAAAGTCAGTAATTGTAAGTGGACCTTCTTTTACATTGAAAGCATTTAAAATCCACTTAAACATGCTTTTAGATTTTTAAAATCTATATATTCTAAAGTTTCCATCCATAAAATTGCTTTCAGATATTCAGAAAGCAATAAGCCAACTTTGCAAAACCTTTGAAAAGGACATTGAAATTTTTAAGGTTATAAATGGGATAAATTTATATTACATTTACATAAATTACCTTAAAAAGGAACTTTTAAGAAGGAAAAATGTTCTGTTTTTAATTAAATATTGAAATGATATCAGATTAGCTGATATAGTTAACTTAATTTGAACTGTATCAGCTTAAAGTCACTATTCTTTTCTATTCCAAAGGCCACTATCACTGCCTTCATAATCTGCCTTTTTAAAATTAACAACATATTTGGATGAATTTTAAAGTATCTTACATATCAATTCACTATCTTACTTTTAGCATAATTTATATGAATATAATTTTAATTTAATATGCTTTGAATGCCAATTATGCTTATGCTCTGGGCAGAAGCACATAGATCTATAAGATATAGTACCTGCCCTCAAAAAACTGATAAATCTAGTTCAGAAAAATGTATGCCTTAAATAAAGAAGACAAAATGACTAGGGCAGAGCATGATAGGAGTGGCACTGGTAGTGTCCTGGTTTATGCATTTTAAAATAATGATTAAGTCATATATCAATATCAAATGTTCGTTTGTATCAGTCAGAGTCCAAGAAGGAAGCACATTCCAAAGGTTAAACCGAGGAAAGCTGAATGAAGGACACATTTATAAAAATGTGTGCATGGAAAAGGGAGCCAATAAAGAATGACAAAGTACCCAGATACTAGCAACACTGGGAAAGTCTCATAATCTCTTGGCCTGAAGGGTCAAGGGTAGAAATGGTTGCTGTCAGAATCTGGAAAGATAGCAGTGAAAGAAAGTTCCCTAAGAGGAGCTGGTAAAAAATTTAGGCACTGCTAAATCATCACCTGGCACACAATTGTGGGAGGTAGAAGCATGAATACTCAGCACTCCATATCCTCCTGCACCTTGCTTTCTTGTATTTGCATTGGTCAATTCAATAAGAAGCAGAGGTCAAGGAAGTCCAGGAGATATAATGGGTTGATGTCAGCTTCTGAGGGCATATGGCAGGACCAAGAAACGTAGAGAATGGATTTGGAATAACACTTTCTTTTATGAAAACTATACCCACACAATGTGTGTATATATACACACATGCAATATGTGTGTATATATGTATATGTACGCACATATGTGTATATATGTGTGTTTGTGTATGTATATATACCCACAAGATTAACTGTTCTTTTTTTTGTATATATACATACACACACATATATACGTGTGTATATATGTATACGTATATACATGTGTATACACACACACACACACACACACACACATATATATATATATATATATTTTTTTTTTTGCATAAGAACGATGGCCATAGGTGATTCCAGTGATGCAGGCATGAGTGGTCTCCCAGCTCTCCTGTGATAAGCTCACCATGGCTTTTTAATCTAATGCAAATACATTGAGGGTGGGTCCAAGGATTAGAGTTGATGTCAACACTCACTCAGTCAAAGGGACCTTCATATTCCCTGCAGTACTATACACTTAAACCTCCCGCTCCCAAAAATTACTTTTATTCCCAGGTAATTTGTAACTCATGCTATTAAAAACTCATTCGTAATAAAAAAAAATCACAGGAAGTTAAAGAAATACCTAAAGACATCCACGAAAAATATATGTATTTTAAAGTTTATTTTTTATTTTATCATACATATGTAAAGTATACAACATATTTTGATATTTTGATATGCTTATAGTGAAATGATTACTACCATTAAGCAAATTCACATGTCCATCACTACACATACTTATCATTTTAGTATGGTAAGTGTACTTAAAATCTACTCGCTTCGCAAATTTTTAGTATACAATATTATTAATTATAGTCCTCATGCTGTACATTGTGTCTCTAAATTTATTCATCTTACAGAACTATAAGTTTGTACTCTTTGACCTACAACTTCTCTCCCTGCTCCTGTTGTATTTTGTTTGTAGGTATTTGAGTTTCATATTTTTAGATTCCAGATGTAAGTGAGACCTTGCATAATGGCTCTTTCTGCATCTAGCTTATTTCACTTAGCATGATATTTTCCGGGCTCATCCATTGTAGTTGCAAAGGACAAGATTTCCTTCTTTTTAAAGGCTAAATACTATTTCACTGTGGATGTAGACCATAATTTCTTTATCCATTAATTCATCGGTGAACACTAAGGTGATTCCCATGTCTTGGCTATTGTGAATAATGCTGCAATAAACATAGGAATAATTATATTTAAAAGGCGCTGCTTTCATTTCCATTGGGTATACCCCCAAAGAAGAATTGCTAGGTTATATATTTTGTTCTGTTTTTAATTTTTTGAGGAATCTTCTCCATACTGCTTTCCATAATGGCTGGACTTACACTCCTACTCAGTGTAAAAGTGTTCACTTTTCATCATATCCTTGCCAACACTTGCTATTTCTTTTTAACAACAGCCATGCTAATGGGTGTGAGGTGGTACCTTTGTGTGAATTTGATTTGCTGTTCCCTGGTGATTAGTTATATTGAGCACCTTTTCATTCACCTGTTGCTCATTTTTATATCTGCTTTAGAGAAATGACTATTGAAGTCCTTTGCCCATTTTTAAACCACATTACTTTTTTTTTTTCCTGTTGAGTTCTGTGAGTTACTTATGTGTTTTGGATAGTAATCCCTTGTCAGGTATATGGTTTGCAAATATTTTTTCACAATCAATAGGCTGCTTTTTAATTTTGTTGATTGTTTTCTTTGCTGTGCAGGAGCTTTTCAGTTTGATGTATCCCCACGTGTTTGTTTTTTGTTGTTGCTGCCTGAGCTTTTGGTGTACATGTATAAAAAGAAAATCATTGCCAAGGTCAATGTCAAAGAGTGTTTCTCCTATGTTTCCTTCCAGGAGTTTTATGGTTTCATGTATTGCATTTAGGTTTTTAAACTGTTTTGAGTAAATTTGTGTGTGTGGTGTAAGGTTAAGGTCTAACTTCATTCATATGCATGTGGATGTCCATTTTACCCAATACCGTTTGTTGAAGAGATCATCCGTATTCTGTTGTGTCTTCTCGGTGCCCTTGTCATAAATAAGTTGACCATATATGTTCAGGTTTATGTCTGGGCTCCATTCTGCTCCATTGGTCTATGTCTGGTTTTAACCAGTAACCATGCTGTTTTGACTACTACAGATTTGTAAGATAATTTGAAATCAGGAAGTGTAAAGTTTCCAGCTTTGCTCAAAGTTGCTTTGGCTTCTTGAGGTCTTTTGTGGTTCCATATGAATCTTATAATAAATATTTCTATTTCCATGAAAAGTGCCATTGGAATTTTGATAGAGATTGCATTGAATCTGTATATTATTTTGGGTAGCATGGATATTTTAATAATATTAATTCTTCCAATGCATGAACATGGGATATCTTTACATTTTTGTGTGTTTTATTTAATTTCTATCATTCACATTTTATAGATTTAAGTGTATAGTTCTTTTATCTCCTTGGTTAAATATATTCCTAAGTATTTTATTCTCTTTGGTGCTATTATAAATGGGCTGCTTTTCTTGATTTCTTTTTTAGATAGGTCATTATTGTTGCAAAGAAATGCAACTGATTTTTGTATGTTGATACTGTATCGTGAAACTTTACCGAATTCACTTAATAGTTCTAACAGTTTTCCTGTATGTCTTTTCAGAGTTTTTTCTCCATAATATAGTGTAATCAGCAAACAGGTATAATTTTACTACTTTCTTTTCAATTTGGATGCCTTTATTTCTTTTTATTGTCTGATTGCTCTTGCTAGTACTTCCAGTACTACATTAAATAGCTGTGGTGAGAATGGGCATCCTTTCCTCATATTGGATATTATATGAAAAACTTTCAGTTTTTTCTTATTGATTATGATGTTAGCTAGAGGATTTTTATAAATGACTTTTATTATCTTGAGTAGATTTCTTTCTATACAGAAATTGTTGATAGTTTTTGTCAATACTGTTGCTAAACTTTATCAAGTGCTTTATCTGCATTGATTAACATGATCATTTGGTTTTATCTTTCGTTCTGTTAATGTGGTATATCACAGTGATTGATTTGCCTATGTTAAACCACCCTTATACCCTGGGATAAATCCCACTTGGTGAAACTATATAATTTTTAAATGTTTTTTATTGAATAATTTAATCAATTTACATTGAGGTAATTATTCACATAAGAACTTAATATTGCCATTTTGTTCATTCTTTTCTGACTGTTTTGTAGATTGTCTGTTCCTTTCTTGCTGTCTTCCTTTGTGATTCAAAGATATTTTGTAGTGGGCATGCTTTGATTCCTTTCCCTTTGTCTTTTGTGTATCTACTATAGATTATTGCTTTGTGGTTACCATTATGCTTACATAAAATATCTTATAGTTATACCTGACTATTTTGGGCTGATGATGGTTTAATTTCAATTACATACAAAAAACTACACTTTCGCTTTCTCCCACATTTTATGCTCTTAATGTCATCATTTACATCTTTTTATACAGTGTATCCAGTAATAAATTATTATAGCTACATTTATTTTAAATAATTTAACCTTTTAACCACTATACGAGGATTGTGTAATTTATACACCACCATTACGGTATTATAGTATTCAAAATTTGACTATACATTTATCTTTATTAATGAATTAAATAGTTTCATATGTTTTTATGTTAGTAATTAGCCTTCATTCATTACTGCTTGAGGAATTTTCTTTAGTGTTTCTTGTGAGACAGATATAGAGGTAGTGAAATATCTTATCTTGTGTCTGTCTGAAAAGTAAGGCATATCTTCTTCATTTTTGAAGGATGTCTTTGCCAGATATAGTAGTCTTATTTATTTAGTTATTTTATAGAGTCAGGGTCTTATTCTGTTGCTCAGGCTGGAGTGCACTGGTGTGATCATAGCTCACTGTAGCCTCAAGCTCCTAAGCTTAAGTGATCCTCTCACCTCAGCCTCTCAAGTAGCTGGGACTACAGTCGTTTGTCACCACATCCAGCTATTTTTTTCTTTTTTGTAGAGACAGGGCCTCACTGTGTTGCCCAGGCTGGTTTCAAGCTCCTGACCTCAAGAATTCCTCCCACCTCAGCCCCCCAAATTGCTGGGATTATAGGCATGAGCCACTGTGCCTAGCTGGATATAATATTCTCAGTTGGTATTTTTTTTCTCTTAGCATTTTAAATATATTATTCCCTCTCCCCTGACCGTCAAAATTTCTGCTGAAAAATCCAGCGAATCCATAAGATTTCCTTTGTATAAGACATGTTGATTTTCTGTTGCTGCTTTCAAAATTCTCTTTATCTTCAACTTTTAACAATTTGATTATAATGTGTTTCAGTACATGCCTCTTTGTTTTGAACCTTTTTGGGAACTCTTAAGCTTCATGGATTTGACTGTTTATATCTCTCCCCAGATTTGAGAAGTTTTCAGCCATTATTTTTTAAAATAAGCTTTTTTCCTCTTTCTCTCTCTCTTTTCCTTATATAATATATATATTGTTTCACTTAATGGTGTCCCATAAGCCTCATACGGATTCTTCACTTTTTTCATTTATTTTTCTTTTTTCTCAGTCTAGATAATTTACAAAAAACTGTCTTCAAATTTGAAGATTCTTTCTTCTACTGTATTGAGGCTACCATTGAAGCTCTCTGTTCCATTTTTTATGTTATTTATTGTTTTATTCAGCTCCAGGATTTCTATTTGATTCTTTTTCAATGATTTCTATCTTTTTTGAATTGTTTTTGTGTGTGTTCATTTTTTGTTTTCCTGATTTTGTTGTTTTGCATATTTGTGTTCTCTTGAATTTTGCTAAGCTTCCTTAAAAATAATTATTTGAATTCTTTTTCAGGCAATTCATAGATGTCAATTTCTTTGGGTCAGATGTGCCGGTTTACAGGAGGGTGCAGAGGCATAGGCTTTGTCCAGCTCTGTCAAATCAGTCAGCATAGGCAAAGACTGAGGGAGCATTGATGGCTATATTAGTCCGAGACATACATAACACCGGGAAGAAAAAGAGGTTTAATGGACTTAAAGTTCCACATGGCTGGGGAGACCTCACAATTATGGCAGAAGGCAAGGAGGGGCAGGTCACATCTTACATGGATGGTGGCAAGCAAAGAGAGAGCTTGTGCAGGGGAACTCCCATTTTTAAAACCATCAGATCTTGTGAGATTCATTCACTATCATGAGAATAGCGCAGGAAAGACCCGCCCCCATAATCCGATCACCTCCCACCAGGTTCTTCCCATGACACATGGGAATTGTGGGAGTTACAATTCAAGATGAGATTTGGGTGGGAACACAGCCAAACCATATCAGTGGCCAAGGCTGCAGTTGCTTGTGGTGTTGATGACAGTAGCGTGGGCTGTCGGCATCTCTAGTGTTGAAGGCCGTTAGGGTACCGCTGTGTTTTTCCCCACAGAGGGAATTTCTAGCCAAGTGGATTCTTACTGGCACTGGGTCTGCAATGACTTTCAGGCAACCTGGCTGCACTTTGTTCCAGGACACAGGCATTCAGAGAAGCTGCAAAACCGGGTTCCTGTGCTCACGGTTCTGTGAAACTACTGTGCCACCTGAGTCCTGAGTGTGGGTGCACTTCTCAGTGCATGGGCACGTCCACACACCTCTCATGGGCTTCAGATGTAGAGTGAAGTAGTTCCCAGGAGGTGGGCCCCAGCCCAGCAGTGACTCATCCTAAAGAAAAGCACCACTGTAGCTCAGACCTCCAGGGGCAAGGTGACTTGTAGCAGTGACACCAGTCCCTGGGAAGGCAGGACATCACAGCAGCTCAAGCTTCGGAAGGCAGAGTGCAGCACAGTGGTGACTAAGGTCCCTGGAATGTGGATGCCACAGCAGCTCAGACCCTAGTGAGTGGGGCACTACAGTAATAAATCCTCAGAAATGGTAAAGAGCAGGGGCAACTTGCACCAGAGATAGCAGAGAACTGAGTGCCCCAGGCTCTGAATGGTGGGGTGTATTCGCAGCAAGACCGCAGGGGTGGAGGGGCACAATGACTACTCAGGACCTGTGGTTGGGTGCAGTGTAGCAGCAACTCTGATCCCAAGATGGCAGGATGCCATAGGTGTGGGAGTAGGTGGAGTAAGACAGCATTGGCTTCTTCTCTGGGTGCAGCACAGTGGTGTTGTGACTCCCTCAGTTGGGCTCAGTACCAGTGAAGGCTGCAGGAGCCCCTTGTGGTGAAGGCTGAAGGAGTTCATGGTGGTAATAAGGGCCACTGGGGTTTTCCTGCTCACCTTTACCCCATAGGGAGAAATCCCTCGTGGCTCTGAGCTGATCCCAGCAGGTGGATGGGGTAGTTAGGTAGTGTTTTCTACACTTTCCTATGCAGCCATCCTAGTTATATACTCCATGATGTTTCTGCTATTTTTTTGCTTTTACAATGAGGAGCAATTATAATATCCAGAACACAGGATTTGAGTTGGTGGAATATATATGTGCTTTTTATAATACTGTGAATCACTACCCTGTGGTTTCTGCCATTACTGATGTTATTAGGCTGAGCCATTTGCAATTGCTGCTATTTGACCATTTTGACATACAACTATGACAATTTCATATGGTTCAACTTAGTAAAGAATAGTCAATCATATTTGAGATTAGCAATTCTCAGCACAAAGCTTAAGTGATACATTTCCACAGAAACCCATTGTTTATTTCTATTTGATTAGTCTTTCTGGAAAGTACTTTTATAGATTTCTAAATAACACTTTTTAAAAAGTCTATGGATAGTGCCATCTCATACTAAGAACCCACAGGAACAGAGGGTTGTAGATAACATCTTTGAGAAAAAAATTCTTTAAAGATGCTGAAAATTGTGGCATGTGCAGGCTTATTTTTGCCGTATCTTTTGTAAAAGCTGTTACTTTTAATTATGTGTGTTGTTATGGTAATATGCATGACTGAACTGAATGGTTCTTCAATGTGGAAAAATATTTATTGATATTTACTTCTTTATTAACATTAATTCTTTTTTTTTTTTTTTTTGAGACGGGGTCTCACTTTGTTGTCCAGGCTGGATTCAGTGGTGCAATCTTGGCTCACTGCAACCTCTGACTCTTGGGTTCAAGCGATTCTCCTGCCTCAGCCTCCCATAGCTGGGATTATAGGCACTCACCACCATGCCTGGCCACCATTTTTGTATTTTCAGTAGAGATGGGGTTTCGCCATGTTGGTCAGGCTGGTCTCGAACTCCCGACCTCAGATGATACGCCTGCCTCGGCCTCCCAAAGTGTTGGATTTACAAGTGTGAGCCACTGCACCCAGCCTAACATTAACTCTTAACTGAAGAAATGAAAGTTAAAACTAGGATTGAAAATACATCTAACTGATTTGATTAGTAAAATTTTTTAAGTCTGAAACTATTTATTGTTCTGATGCAAGCAATTCTACTTCCAGGAATTTATCAAATAAAGGCAATCAAGGACAAAGATATGTGTATAAAGATGTTTACTGTAGCAATGTTTTATCTGAGAATAAAGCTAAACACAATGTAAATGTCTTTCATTAAAAAATTGATTAAATCCATTATGGTACTTATGATACATCTGTCCAATATAATATCGTGCCGCCTTAAAAAATGAGATTGATTTATGTATGCTGACATGAAAAAATATACATTTTAACTGAATAAGCAAGTTTCAAAATTGTGTATTTTAATTCCACTTTATATGTGTACATTTTTTGTATATGAATTTATGTGTTGTTAAATGGAGTAGGAGTCAGAGAACATCTGGAACAGAATGGTGACCTAAAAGAAGTGAGATTATAGGTCCAACTGGTCATACTTTTACTTTTTTATTTTATAACTTTTAAAAATACTCCCAGACACTGATAAATGTTTTATAACTTGAACTGTTTTAAAATGTATGATAAACATGTCTCTCTGTAAAATTAGAATTAAAATGTCAATTTACTGCTTTGATTGGCTCTTGCTATATCATTCATTTGCTTCTTCTGTACATTAACCCCAGAGCCAGGAAAGGCCAAGCTGTTCAAATTAGTGAAAAGAAGTCCTGCTAATAATATCCTAGGAATTACAATGACTCCTGAAAACAGAGTGATTTAGGGACTGCTGCCAGACCACTGAGACTTCTGTCTCAATGAGTTACATTCATTACTCATATCTGATTTGAATTTTGTCACAACTGGGATCATTTATAGTTGTGCAAAAATTTACATTTTTTTTTTTTGCCCAGCTTCCTATAGGCTATCTCTATGAGAGGAATTACGCGTAATCTTTTCAGTGAGGTGAACATTAGGAAACCAAAGCAATCATTTCTAAAGGCTCTGAGAGGGGGAAACCTCATAGTGAGATAATGGCAGGGCCAGGAAAATCATCACAGTATTCTGACTCTCTGTTTCTAGGATTTCAGAGTGCATGCAGTTTTGAAAAAGATCTCTAACAATGCTGTCAAATAGTCAATCAGTTATTAAGTAACTCTGCAACGTCAAATGCTTTGGGCTTTGGGACATGGACAAAAAGATTATTGCTGGTTTTGATCAAAAATCCTAGATCGTAAAGATTGCTTCTCAAATGGTATTACTTCAAGGTGAAATGACTCAGCTACACGTGTGTGTATGTATATGTGTGTATATATATATATACACATATATACACACATATACATATATATGTATATATATACACACACATATATATATACACGTACATACATACACACACTGTTATATACTGTATATATGTGTATGCCTGGATCGATCAGTGAGTACATTATATTTCAATAAGGAAGTATACTTTGTAAATTGATTGTCAGAATTTTGCTTGATAACTACAAAACCACCACAGAGAACATGATATTAAAAGAAACCTTCAATAACGCTGACACCTAATAAGGAAAGATTTGCCATGGCTCATTTCCTGTGACTCTGACTTATTGTTACTCTTGGTCCTACTTTTTTCTAATTATCATGTAATAGAAACTTCTACCATGACAAATGCCTTCCTTTCACCAAGAATTTGGAGATAAGAGAAATAAAGTAGTTCTTGAGCTTAAACTAACAGATTCAGCATCTATTGGATGAGGACAGAATGTTTTTTAGGCTTAAAATCTCAAATGTAATAATACACAATTAAGACACAGGGGTAACACAACAGAACAATATTTAGAGAAACAAATTTTATGAGGCTATGACAGCACCATCATGCAGAAAAGAGGAGAGAAAGAGAGAGATGTAATCAGATTTGACAGGTGTGTGCATGTGTGTGTGCATGTGTGTGTGCATGTATGTGTGTGTACGTGTGTGTGCTCATGCACATATCCACGGACAGTGGGTGCCAAGTATCTTCCTTACTGCAAGGACAGCAGGTGTGTATAATATATTAAAATCAATTCATCATGGCCTATAAGCTAGTCCTGTGTCTAAATAGAAACTAGCTACTTAAAAAAATCGTCTACAAAAATTACATAACTTAACAAATTATTCTGTCGGCCAACCTTGTGCATTTAGTTTGTAAGAGTTGAAGACCTATTAATTCTAGTCTAAATAAACAATATATTTATCAGTCCTCTCAGAGACTGCTTTTTAAACACGTGTATCTATATTCTTGGTCAATATTTTCTTTACTATTTTAGCTCTAAAAAGCAAACTCTAAGAGTGGTATAATTTTTGAAGTCAAAATATAGATATATTTCTCAGTGAGTCTGAAGACAGTGCGTTTATAGAACATGGCATAGAATTTATAAATGTTGTGCAAATAAATGTGGGGTTAAAAGCTCCCTGGAGTCAGTTGGGAGAAAAGTCCAGGTAACTTTATAAATCTTTCTCATTTTTATTTCTAATTAATCTAGCATGTTTCCTTTTTGTTAACAGGTATTTTTTTTCCAGTACATTCTACTGGAAATTTATATAGAGAAGAATCATAACTGAAGACAATTCCCAACTGGCCTGACTTCCTATTAAAGAGGAAAAAGAAACATTTGCTACTTTTGTCTTATAAGATAAATTAATTCTCCAGACCTATCTATGTAGCCTGTGTTTTCACTCAGTGCCTCTGACATGAATTTCCTTTAACCAGATTTGAAATTGCTTTATTTCACTGTTTAACATCTTCAGGTGTTGATTAAAACATGTATTTGGATGGAAAATGAAATGGGATGATTTTGGCCAAGCCAATTACATCTTTGCACAGAAACACAATTCAATTGTTATTGAATCAAGCATGCTAAATGGAAAATTTTGCAATGATTGATAATAGAGTTAATAGAAAAGTTAAGTTTCAGGCTCTTAAAGAAAAAGACACTGCACCTCTTTAAAGGACAGACAAAAATGCTAGAAAAGTGCTTAGGTCCAGACCATCGTTTTGCCAACTAAAAGACTCACCTTTCCAGCAAGGCAATTGTATGTTTAGTATATCTAGCAATATTGTGGATTATCTGATGCTCTAGATCGGAATCTAGCAGTTACATAGAGGATGACCACTGAGCTATGAAGCAGTCTGCAAATTCTGCCATGTGAGGGAGAATTTTAAAAAGTAGGGATGCCTCAAAAGTCACTTTCAACATTATCCTTTTTGCTTGACTCATTCTCAACATTTTAATTTAGGTCGACATTATCTTTCACTTGGACTTCATAGAATCTTGCTATTTGTCTTTCTGCCTCTAACTTTGCAGTGTCATCAGTCACTCACTTTGCTATTCTAGCTATCGTTCTAAATTATAAATCTGTTAAAATTACTTCTGTTGTTGTAACTGTTATATGGCAATCTATTAACTTTTAATGAAAGTGCCGTCTCCTTTGCATGATTGCACAAGAGATTCCATAATTTGCTTTCCATCTATATTGCTAGTCTATTCTTCCTTCTTTATTCTATCCTCCAGAAATATGTAACTACCCGTTCTTTGACAAATCCTCCGTGCAGATGCATGTCCCTACTTTCTGTGTCTGATAAAAAACTTTAAATAGAGAAAAGTGTGAAATACAACATAAAAGAAAAACAACAAACCAACCATTAATTTCACTGACCCTTATATAAGGGTATAACACTTATATGTGGTATGTATAACATATATAGATTAACTGCCAAATGAATGAAGGCTGGCTGTGCAATCCTGCAATTCTCGGGGTACCTGTGTATTTTGTTGTGTATTTTGCTCATTGTGTCCCTACTTTTGTGAGTCTTAGAAGATGTGTTTGTGCGTGTCTGTGAATGTGTGGACACTTACAACATTTTATGCAGCATTATTATAGCTTTAGTCAAGAAGGTTACTCTATCTAATCTACTATATGGTAGGGAAAGAGTGGCCGTCTTAATTATAATTGTCCTTTTGGGCTTTAAACCTTTTTGCTCGTGGTCTCATTTTGAGTAGGAAGTTTTTTGTTGCTGTTGTTGCTATTTTCTTAATCTCTGTACCAATTGGATCCAGTGCAGCTATTTTGTAGGACTCCTATCTCCTCATTCTTTAGTCCAAAACCAGATCTAATATTACAAGCAGGTGCTACTCTCCTGTGAGCAAACTGTGCAAAGAATTATTCCCTCACCAAATCTCTGGTGGCTTGGCTCATGTCATAATGTGTATGGCTTGTTTTCTTTATCTCATCATCTCATACGCATGATTTTACCGAAGAAGTCACCAGAGCAGTAGTCGCAGCTTTTTAGATGTCTTTCACAGTTTGGAGCAGCCCATCTTGGCTTCTGATTCAATGTAATAAACATGGCTTATGTCACCTGACATACATACACACATACATATCCTGTAGTAGATTACATTAATTGCCTCAGTCTCTTTCTGGTACTAGTCTAGAAGACATTGGCTGCAGTCCAGAGTTGCCCCTGTACATTTTTGTTCTGGTCAAATACAAACATGGTACTATCTCAAATTTTATTTTTGAAAGTGTATTTTATCTATTGTTGCAACCCATAGAAAGAGTAATTCATAGCATTATTTGACAGAGTGCTGTCTGAACTTAAGTATCTACCTCTGGATTTTTGTAATCACTAATCCCGCTGCAAAAATATGAACAGTAAAACAATCACTGCCTTTCAACACTTGGGCTAACTGAGGTCTGTTTGTGAAGCCTTTATTCTCTCCTTTTCGTAGGAAGATTGAATAAACCTTTCCCTCAAGTTTTTATTGCATTTAAACATGCAATGAAACAGTTGTATATTATAGTTCTTGTCATACTACGCTGCACTGTTTTCGTGCCTCTCTCCCTATGAGACTGAGCTCCTTGACAGCGGGTCTCATATCTTTTTTCAAATCTGAACCACCATTACATAGCATTGTGCCTGCCAAATTAACTGCTTGATGAATCACTAAAATTAATTAATTTAACACCTCAAAGTAATATTTAGGAGTTTATAATCTGAGTTTACCTGAACTCTTCTGGCTTTTCTTCTTACCATTTTTTAACAACCACTCACCACGTCATCTAAGCATGTTGTTTCCTGCTTCCCAGATGTGTGGTGATAGGTTCATTCTTATCTTTGGGCTTTTCTTTTCCTTGGAGTGTTGTCCCCTTGCTTTGGAAATTGGTGGTAGTATATATGTGGTATATTTAGCAGCTCCCTTTTTACAGCAATATTCTTAAATCATAAACTATAATGAACAATGTATATATTTTTAAAAGACATACAAATGAAAAGCCTCAGAAAAACTGTAGGGGAATCCAGGGGAAGTGATTCAAACCTAGGTGACATTAAACATATGTTCATGGTTCATTCTGATCGCATGGTCTGAATTTCACTGAACTGTCTGACATATGCCAACATTTTAATGGGTAACAGAGAAATACATCTTACAATGTTTGATGTGCATCATGCTGTAGCTTGCTTTCCAGGGGTTAGAGGGCTAAGGAGCTTCTTTGAACTTTGCTGTTGCAAAACCACACGAATATTATGCTGATGTTAGACCCTACAATCTGACCAAAATGTGTATTTAAAAAACCTTGTAGATGTTCCGTCCAAACATGATATTAGATAAAACAAGTAGCACCAGAGCAAGTTTGGATGTGTTTAAAGAGGAAATCATCATAGTGTTTGGATTTACCCAACAAAGTTTTCAATTCACTATTAAAAGGGCAGCAGATTAGAACAAAAAAGTGCAATTTTGAAAGCTGAATCTGTTATTGATATGTATTTTTCTGAGTGATAGGCTTAAGATAAAGAATAAAGAATGTTCCTCCTTTTCCTTTAAATATATCATATGGGAAATTCAAAGTAATTATTAGTAATTAGTTTCTGATTAATTTTACCAGCTAAACTTAGTGAAAGCCACCAAAGAAATTAGATAATTTTTTTAAAAATTTAATTGAAGCTTGATTAGTAAGAAATGTCTGAGAACATTGGAAAATAGGTAAATTAGATGTTGGGTTAAATGCCTGTTAATTATAGATGTGTAATCAATAGTTATGAATTGACTATTAATCTGATCAAAAAAGTCCCTATGAATAAATTTGGCACATTAATTTAAGCCTACAGATTTTAGAATATGTCTGCCTGTATTCAAATCTCAGTTTCATCACATTTGGCCAAATTACTTAAGTACTCGCTGCCTCTAATACTTGCGTAAAATTGATAGCCACCTCATAGTGTTTTTATTTTTTTCTTTTTCTTTTTTTTTTTGTATTTTTAGTAGAAACGGGGTTTCACCCTGGTCTCGATCTCCTGACCTCATGATCCACCTGCCTCGGCCTCCCAAAGTGCTGGGATTACAGGCGTGAGCCACCGCGCCCGGCCCTCATAGTGTTTTTAAGTGAGTATTGTATATAATATATAAACTAATTTAATTATTTTACATCACTGTACATATACATTTATACATATATAGTGTTGTTAAAAGATTAAATTAGTTAATTTATGTAAATCTATACATCCATAAGTTTCATATATGCTTACATATAAAAATATATGCCTATATATGAGGTCATATATATAAAAATACGTGTATGTGAAGTGCTTTGTACAGTAAGTACCTGATTCGTGGTAAATATTGTGTAACTAGTTATCATCAATAATATTACTATTATTAATGACTGCCTATGCTCTTAGCAAAAGTCACCACTTTCATTTGTGCTTTAATTGGCCTCCACAGTAGTCTACTGCAGTTCACTGTGTCCTCTTTGCCACGATGCCAGCTGTCCCTTCTCTACTGGATTTTTTTTCCATCAACATTCAAAAGTGCTGAGATTACTCTGATATTACGAAAATCTTTCTTTACACAAAATGTCACAGTAATAAGGGACAAGTTTTTTTTTCCCTAGTAAATGATGCTTTCCAGTTAGATATCTACATAGAAGACATTTTGATCTGTATCTTATACTATAATCTTCCAAATTCTAATAGGAGGGTAGATATAAATGTGAAAGATAAAGCAATACATAACATAGAGAAAAATAGGAGAATATCTTCATTACCTTGGGAAAGGTTAAGATTTTAAAAATAGAACACAGTATAATTCTCGCCATAAAAGGAAAACTTTGAATTACTGAACTTCACTAAAATTTAGGACTTCTGATCATGAAAAGACATCAAGTGAAAAGGAAGCCACAGAGTTGGAAAAAATATTTGCAACTCATATACAAAGTTTATATTTAGAATATATTATGAATTTCTATTTGGTGAAAAAAAGATAATATGACCCAATAAAAATACTGGACAGGTACCCCAGAGGAGTTCATTCAAATAGCCAATAAAGTACTTAATCTCAATAGTAATCAGATACATTGAAATGAAAATCACAGTAAAATATTGCTCCATATTGAACAAAATGGCAGAAAATAAAAAGATAGACAATATCAATTGTTGGCAAAAACAAGGAACAACGGAAATTTTCATACACTACTGATTGGACTATATAGTTACAACTATGTAAATGACTGGCAGTATCAACAGGCTGAATTTATGTACACTCTATGTCCTGCTGATTCTAACATACTTTCTGATTTACCTATCTGATATGCTTACCTTGTTGATATCTTTTTCTTCCAACAGAATGTAAACACCAAAAGAGTAAGATTTTTTACCTGTTATGTTTGCTGCTGAAATCTAAGCACCTACAACATAGCCTAGCCCATGTAAATCCTTCATAAATGACTTTTAATTCCTTTAGTAACATTGTAGGAAGCTTTCTGAATAGGAAACTTCATTTGGTATATTTTGCCTTTTGCCTTTGTGATTTTTCTTTTTTGCTTTGTCAAGAAAAAGAGGTTAGTTTTAGATATAAACAATATAATAAAGCCATAATAGTAAAAAATGACTTACTATAACAATATATTATAATCCTAATTTATATAACCTTTTAGTTGCTCAAATTAAAAATGGTCTAACAGCAGTTTTAGTCTCTCGCCTTTAAAGGCACTCCGGGTCACAGTTTATTTTTATGGCACCTCAGAGATATGCAGTGAACAGTGAAATTTGTTTATTATCATTTAATCTAATTGTGATTTAAGTAATTGATTCTGGAGAAATTTAAAATTGAGTAAGCAAAAATTATTGTGAGGATGGTACCGAGTAGATTTATCTATTTATCTACCTAGCTACATATTTATTTTTGGAGCCTCAGATAGAACAATGCTAAAATGGTAGAAGGAAAGACTTATGTCAGAAATAAGAAAGTCCTAAAGCAAGTAAGCCCTGAGATAGACTTTTGTTATGGGTGTGAAAACTTCCATGATGACTTTTTAAGAAAACAGCAGACAACAAATATTTGTAAAATAGCTGCAATAGAGAAGGCTTGAAATTTAAGCTTTGTTTTTTTTCTATATTGGAATTAGCAAATAGAAATTTTGGAGTTTCTTTGGTTTACAATGCTATTTTATATCACATAGTACACAGTCCGTTATACAAGTTAATAAAAACTAATTTTACAAATAATTTTCATGTGCTAACTCAAATATGTTTTTAGGTTTTGGAATTGTCCCAAATGTAAGTGTGCAACTGTTGCTGGCTTACTGATTAGTTTAATTTTGAAATACAGGTATATGTACTTGACGATGTGATTACATCCAATTGTTTGCTAGCCTTAATTTTTGCAAAATGTTTGCAAGCCTTGTGAAATAGATGATAATCAATAGTAAATATTATAAAGAAGCATTATCATACAGGCTATTTATGTCTTTTTAAACCTTAATTTCCTGGCCGGGAGCAGTGGCTCACACCTGTAATCCCAGCAATTTGGGAGGCCAAGGTGGGCAGATCATCAGAGGTCAGAAGTTTGAGATCAGCTTGGCTAGCATGGTGAAACCCCGTCTCTACCAAAAATAAAAAATTAGCCGGGTGTGGTGGCGGGCAACCATAATCCCAGCTACTCAGGAGGCTGATGCAGGAGAATCACTTGAACCGGGGAGGCAGAAGTTGCAGTAAGCCGAGATTGCGCCACTGCATTCCAGCCTGGGTGACAAGAGTGAAAAACAAAAAACGAACCTTAAATAAATATTGAAAATGGCAGTAACTATCTTATAGGGTATTTCTGATTATTAAATAAGAATATTTGTATAGTATTGCATGCTAGGCATGATATATGGTAAGCATAAAATAAATGTCAGCTTTTAAATTTGCTGTAATTATTTATAATTATTTTAAATACTTCTCTTAATTACCATAATGACACCTTATTATGCATATAACTGGGTCTGTTTTGCAAAAAAAAAAAAAATTGTAAACCAATGAGCTTAATATCATACTTCAATAGATTTTTACTGATCACTATAAACACACTGAGAATACAAGTATGAAAAAAATGGATTTAGTTAAAAATTTCTCCTCCTCTAGGGATTTTTTTCTGTTCTGATATATAAAGATTTTTAGATGTTTTCCTAACAATTTTTGTCAAGGTATTAGACTGTAGTAGCTAGAAATTAAATTGATATAATAGAACAAATATTCATTGTCTAGGACAACAGATGATATAATATCCTTTTTAGGTCAAATTTTGAAAACACACATAAGTACACTGTGGATATAACATTGTAACATTGTAACACTGTGGGTATAACATTTAAAACATTGTATGCCTAATAAATACACCCATATCTTTGGCAAGAATGACCACATAATGTTTAATAAAACAAAACAACCTAAGCATTACAGTATGATTGGCAAATACAAAATTTAATTTTCTCATAAATTGCTTTCACTCCAGTTACAGGATATTTAACTTTCTGAGACTAAAATCAGCGAGCATAAAAAAGCCATTTGCAAATTTCATGTGATTCACTATTTTAAGAGCAAAAGCTCTTTTCACTCTTACTTTCACTCATTTACATTAGCTTAACTTGGAAAGAAGGTAGTTATAATGTAATGGTTCAATATAATCTATAGACCTATATAGTAGGTCTTTCATTTCCTAGGGTGAGTAAGATATGAGACTATCATAAATAAAACTGATGGACATAGTTGTAGCTCCTTAGCAATTAAAGGGTATGGCAACAGGGAGGGGAATTACTTGCACAGAAATCAAGTTTAGTTTTCAAACCTGTATTTATAATTTTGAGAAGAGCCAAGAACAGAAAAAGTTTAAGTAGCTATTAGGGGTTTTATGGAAACTGAATAAATGAATGGTTCCAATAGGAAGCCAAATGTAAGTATAAAAAACGATAATTTAACACTGGCAGGAAATCTTCGGATCTTGAAATAATACCTTTAAAAATGAAGACACCAGTTTTCCAAAAACAATGACAAAGTCAATCGAAAATAATGTCTCCATTCTATGCCTCTTCAGGATTTTAGGGTCCTGCGTCTCTGTTGGCTTTTTGTTTGAATATTTATTTTAACATTCAACTTCATAGGGTGTATAGAAGAAATGCTTTACTTCTTTTATTTTTTATGTTCCACTTTTTCATTGAAATGTGGTTTAAAATCTTAAATATTCAGGGAGCTAATTCTTTTTGTCAATTATATTCTCATAATCTATAACATTATTTTGCTTGATTTACCTAAATAACATATATCCAGTATCTGTTATGTGGCAATCACTATATTAGGTGCTGTATAGAAATAGAAACAGTTGCTATCCTGCCAGAAACTCAAAACCAAGGGGGAAGGAATAGATATAAAGATAAATTACATACACATAGATATCTAAATGATACACATGTAAGTACATGAAGATATGCATACTCAAGATGGAGATGAAGGGAAAAAAAGAAAATAATAAATTGGGAAAGTTATTAAGAAACATAACTTTAAACAGTGCCCTTCAACTCATAGAAAGAAACCAAAAAAAGAGCCAGCATTCTGGGGAATTCTGGCAGACTGTGGAATCAGGAGATCTTATTGCCAAATTGGAACAGTAAAAGGTGTAGGAGGGTGAGGGGATGGTCAGTACTGGTGGAAAACTATTTGAAGGATACACGTGATTGGCTCACTAGGGAATGAAAGAGAAAAAGAAACTTCTGATAAGTAAAGTAGCATGGAAAGAATATAATTTCCTTTCAGAGAGTAAAGGCAGAGAAAAAATCCATTACTATACAATTCTTTGCATTTTAAAAAACTTCAGAAAATGCAAGCAAACACTAATTAGAGACGAGTTGAACATACTGAAAAGTACCATGGTTAAAAAGGATCCCTTTGATTTTTTTCTTTTTATAGATGAGGGTTCACTTTGTTGCTCAGGCTGGAGTGCAGTGGACCTATCATAGCTCACTGCAGCCTCCAGTTCCCGGGCTTATGGGATCCTCCCGCCTCAGCTTCTTGGGTAGCTAAAACCCCAGCCATGTGCCACCATGCCCAGCTAATTTTTATAAATTATTGTAGAGATGAGGTCTTGCTATGTTGCCCAGGCTGGTCTCAAACTCCTGGCTTCAAGCAATCCTTCTACCTCAGGTCCCCAAAGTGTTGGGATTAAAGGGATGAGCCACTGCACCCAACCCTCTGAGTTTTTTTTCAAAGTGATGCCTGTAGACTAAAACAAGGCATTTCTTAGCATTCTCAGGGCCTGGGCAAAAGTACCAATGAAGGTCCTTGTACTATACAGGGAAATGTTCTCCTACACTTACCTAGAATGCCTAGTTCAAGCTTAGAATGATCGAATTGCTAGAAAGGTGGTAATGCCTGAAGAACTGCCCCTGGCCCCTGAACAATAGAAAACTCCTTTCTTTTTCTGCCTCAACTTCCATTGACCATGAGTGACTGTTTACCAATATGAACTTACCAGCCTCACATATCCAAGATCTCTCTCTATGCCCACAAAAAGTCACACAGTACTGTGGTCCACCTTTGGAAGGAAGAACTGGGGAAAAACTCTAATAAGCTCAGGTAATTTGGGCAAGAAATTCTAAGATCTTGAGTGCATCATTATCTAGAAGTTGGGGTGTGGTTCTGGTTAGGCATGTTTCCTAGGTCCTTCAGATTCTTATCCCTGTGGAGGGCGGGGGGGACATGGCTGGAGAAGGGCCAGACTGGAGAACATCTAAAACAGTGCTACTCAAAGTCTGGTCCTCCAATTGACTTCATGAACTACTGACTACCGGTTCGTGATGAGATAAGGAGTGCCACCAGAATGGAAATAAAGTATATCACTAAGCACACTGTTTGTTTATTTCACCTGATATTTTTCTTTTTTCCTTAGGATAACTTGCTGAAGAAATGAATATAAATTTATATTTTGATATAAGTTCATTACCTTGTCAGGGACCCAGTCATGAAGTGATACAGGTCTAAAGCATGAGGCTAAAATTGGGGCCACTTCTGACCAAGTTTAGAGGATAGTTACAAGAGATCATCAGCAAAAGCAAACAAAGTGACTTTTAAAATACCCAACAGAATTCCTATTACAGAGCTAAATATCTTTGTTAAGACAGTGCTGTCAGAGAGAAAGATAAATCACCATTGAATTCATATTATATTCTTCCTAGAAACAGTATCAGTTTAATTAGATTTAAAGTACAAAACATGAAGACTCTAGACACTAAATAACTATTTTAATCCATAAAGTAAGATATGCCCATTAAATGAGTCCTAACTTTATGTTCTCTTTTATTCCCAAACTAGTGCTATCAGTCAAAATTATATGCAATGGTTATAAAAAAAGGACTTTGGTAATCTAATGTAAAGCCACAGATGTGAAGAAAATTAATAAATGTTTTCCTTATACAAAAATTAATTCAAGATGGATTAAAGACTTAAATGTCAGACCTAAAACCATAAAAACCCAAGAAGAAAACCTAGGCATTACCATTCAGGACATAGGTGTGGGCAAGGACTTCATGTCTAAAACACCAAAAGCAATGGCAACAAAAGCCAAAATTGACAAATGGGATCTAATTAAACTAAAGAGCTTCTGTACAGCAAAAGAAACTACCATCAGAGTGAACAGGCAACCTACAGAATGGGAGAAAATTTTTGCAACCTACTCATCTGAGAAAGGGCTAATATCCAGAATCTACAATGAACTCAAACAAATTTACAAGAAAAAAACAAACAACCCCATCAAAAAGTGGGCGAAGGCCATGAATAGACACTTCTCAAAAGAAGACATTTATGCAGCCAAAAAACACATGAAAAAATGCTCATCATCACTGGCCATCAGAGAAATGCAAATCAAAACCACAATGAGATACCATCTCACACCAGTTAGAATGGCCATCAGTAAAAAGTCAGGAAACAACAGGTGCTGGAGAGGATGTGGAGAAATAGGAAGACTTTGACACTGTTGGTGGGACTGTAAACTAGTTCAACCATTGTGGAAGTCAGTGTGGCGATTCCTCAGGGATCTAGAACTAGAAATACCATTTGACCCAGCCATCCCATTACTGCATATATACCCAAAGGATTATAAGTCATGCTGCTATAAAGACACATGCACACGTATGTTTGTTGCGGCACTATTCACAATAGCAAAGACTTGGAACCAACCCAAATGTCCAACAACAATAGACTGGATTAAGAAAATGTGGCACATATACACCATGGAATACTATGCAGCCATAAAAAATGATGAGTTCATGTCCTTTGTAGGGACATGGATGAAACTGGAAAACATCATTCTCAGTAAACTATCGCAAGGACAAAAAACCAAACACCGCATGTTCTCACTCATAGGTGGAAAGTGAACAATGAGAACTCATGGACACAGGAAGGGGAACATCACACTCTGGGGACTGTTGTGGGGTGGGGGGAGCGGGGAGGGACAGCATTAGGAGATATACCTAATGCTAAATGACGAGTTAATGGGTGCAG
The DNA here is from genome assembly GCF_009828535.3 of Hylobates moloch. Classification (NCBI taxonomy): domain Eukaryota; kingdom Metazoa; phylum Chordata; class Mammalia; order Primates; family Hylobatidae; genus Hylobates; species Hylobates moloch. The sequence goes on along the minus strand of NW_026652288.1, from coordinate 100,551,379 downwards.
CACACCAACAGGGCACATGGATACATATGTAACAAACCTGCACATTGTGCACATGTACCCTAAAACCTAAAGTATAATAATAAAAAAAAATAAATGTTTTCAACTTATTCTTATTTACTTGTAGTAGAATGACAAAAACAATGAGTTGCAAGGATCCTGTAGACAGTGCCTGAACTCTTTAACTGGAAGATTTTATTTTAGTACCATAGAAAAGATCAGGTTGAATTTATAATAGATGTTTCAAGCTCCTCTACTTTAAAAAGATCAGAAACTTTATCATTCAAATTTAAAGAGTTTATTAATTAGGAGTTATATTCTAATAACTAAAGATTTTTTTTCTTAGGTATCAATCCAAGGGAAGACATTTAATGTATTTCTCTGTTTTAATAGATATAACTACTTCATAGACAGCTTGGTTATAAAAAAAATTTAACCTCAAAAACATTTGCCTTGACAATCAACCAGCAATAATACTTATTTAATCTTTGAAATGGCAATGGAGTTCCAGTAAAAATCAATTTAACATGCATATTTATTTTGCATACTTTTTTAGAATATAGGTTTAAAAATAACAGAAGTACTGTTAAAATGTTAGATTTAATAGATTATTATTAGAAAAAAGAATCCACTAGCAGAATAAATGTAAGATCATTTCAAAAAAAGTGAATTTGAGCTCAACAGCTATAGAGTAGCATTTCATTCTTACATGGGCTGAAGTGTACAGATCCAGGAAACAGAAATGGGGACATCTTTAAATTTAATTCCTACCTCTTGGCTTTAAAGCTTGCTTGGCTCCAGGGATGATCCAGATGTTCAGGTTCATTTTAGGTTAAAACTGAATGTAATCTAATAATAAAATTCAAGAATGCCTCAGCTACAAGAAGCTATGGGGATTGGCTTGTTGATCGCTTTCTTTTTATAGATACGGAAACTGTGAGTTCTGGAGAGGGTAAGCAATTTTTTCAAGCCTCATAGAAAAACAAAATGATGATTTTCTTTTTTGAATCAAGAAGCACACACTGTCACTGCTGCTCCTAAACCGACTTTATCAATTACCTTCCTTTAGCCATCCAAGCTTACTTATAATAACGTGTTATTGAGCAAGAAGCTCATTCTGTGTAGTGTGGATCATCCAGTCAACTTTTGATACATAGCCACATCATTTATTTATTCATCCAGCCAAATATGTGCTGAGTAATCTCTATGTGCAAAGCATATTTTGGAATGATGAATCACAGAGAGATGATGAAAACATCTTCAGTACTCTTACTATTATTAAAATCTCACTATCTAATAGGGGTAATAAGAAACAGACACAAGTACCAGATGTGATATTTATTCTAATACAAAAAAATGCTATATTCTTTGAGGATCAGTTTAAAGGTAATTAGAGGAAGTAAAGAAGATATCCCATGAGGAATGAGGATCAAGTAAAGCTTCAAAAACTAAATTATGACTGTGATTAAAAAAATAAAATCCCTGGGAAGAAGCAGAAATGGTGGCAAGTCACAAGGAAAGCTGGCAGCTAAAGGGTGTAGCAGAAGTGATTATAGAAGGTAGATACTGGCTGGGTGTGGTGATTCATACCTGTAATCCCAGCACTTTGGGAGGCTGAGGTGGGCGGATTCGAGTCAGGAGTTTGAGATTAGCCTGGCCAACATGGTGAAACTCCATTTCTACTAAAAATATAAAAATTAGCCAGGTGTGGTGGCAGGTGCCTGTAATCCCAGCTACTCAGGAGGCTGAGGCAGGAGAATAATTTCAACCTGGGAGGTGGAGGTTGCAGTGAGCTGGGATTGCAGTGCTGCACTCCAGCCTGGGCAACAGAGTGAGACTCTGTGTCAAAAAAAAAAAAAAAAAAAAAAAAAGAATAAAGAAAGAATGGAGATACCAGAGCCTGGTTGAGATGGAAAGTTGATAAAGAACCAAACTAAGAGAAGAAAAAAGAAAGGAACCAGTTCACCACAACTGTTACTCAAGAGTATCTGAACTGAAATATTGTCAGGGGGAAGGAGCTTCTTGGTCCATATCATATTTATTTGGAAATGACTGGCAGGCTCTTTCTTATTGCTATGCTCTATTCTAGGTACGTATGATTGAAACAGGGAGGCAGCATTCAGTGATGATCATAAAAGCCTATTCTTCTATTTTCTATCTGACAAAGATCACACTATAAAATGCCTATCAAATGCAACAAATGAATACAAGCAGATCCTCCTTGAGTCCTGTTCTACTGAATTTTTTTTGATAAAGTTCTGAAAGAATTTTATTGTAATACAATTTTAAAGGATAAACTCTAAAGACAGCTATATTGTACTGTATGATCTTATGTGTTTATCTTAATTACACAGAATTTTTGAAAATATATAGAAAAGAGTAAAAATAATATCACTCATAATTCACCAATATGGAGGCAAATAACTACTGCTAATATTTTGACTTTATGTGTGTGTAATTACATACACACACATAAAATACATATATATGTGTACCTATATTCACATGTATATGCATATATGTGTATATACACAAATGAGAGGATTAAACTAACTTTTAGAAAATATTTTATTTTATGCCTTGGAAAAATAAGAAAATAAATCCCATTAGTAATCAAAGAAATACATTTTTTTTAAAATAGGAAACTTTTTTTATTTAGCAAAGTAATAATGACAGACAGTTTATGACAATATTCAGTGTTGGCCAAGGTTTAAAGATATATGGACAGACATTGTTGATAGAAGTGTAACTGACTTAACATTTTGTAGAGCAATCTAGCTATGTATGTTAAAAGCTTTTGAGATAGTTTTTACTCCGATCAGAAATGTTTAAAAAGGAAGTGACATAAATACACACAAGGCTTTATGAATAGCATATTCACTAAAATAGTATTTCAAATAGTAAATAATTTGAAACAATGTAATACTCCATACGAATTAAATGATAATATAGTTGCATGATATAATAAGATGCAGCTACAGACAGTCATGAAGTAGAACATGATTTAAACATGTAGTAAAATATTCATAAAGTGTGTTGAATTTTACAAATTCTAAAATGTGTGTGAGAATGTGTGTGTGCGTGTGTGTGTAGAGAGACAGAGATGGGGAGATTTACATCAAGGCTTTTGTAACATTAATATTATTTGGTTGACAAAGCCTGGCAGAGACATAACCAAAAAAGAGAATTTCAGACCAATATCCTTGATGAACATTGATGCAAAAATCCTCAATAAAATACTGGCAAACCGAATCCAGCAGCACATCAAAAAGCTCATCCACCATAATCAAGTGGGCTTCATCCCTGGGATGCAAGGCTGGTTCAATATATGCAAATCAATAAATGTAATCCAGCATATAAACAGAACCAAAGACAAAAACCACATGATTATCTCAATAGATGCAGAAAAGGCCTTTGACAAAATTCAACAACCCTTCATGCTAAAAACTCTCAATAAATTAGGTATTGATGGGACGTATCTCAAAATAATAATAGCTATCTATGACAAACCCACAGCCAATATGATACTGAATGGGCAAAAACTGGAAGCATTCCCTCTGAAAACTGGCACAAGACAGGGATGCCCTCTCTCACCACTCCTATTCAACATAGTGCTAGAAGTTCTGGCCAGAGCAATCAGGCAGGAGAAGGAAATAAAGGGTATTCAATTAGGAAAAGAGGAAGTCAAATTGTCCCTGTTTGCAGATGACATGATTGTATATCTAGAAAACCTCATTGTCTCAGCCCAAAATCTCCTTAAGCTGATTAGCAGCTTCAGCAAAGTCTCAGGATATAAAATCAATGTACAAAAATCACAAGCATTCTTGTACACCAATCACAGACAAACAGAGAGCCAAATCATGAGTGAACTCCCATTCACAATTACTTCAAAGAGAATAAAATACCTAGGAATCCAACTTACAAGGGATGTGAAGGACCTCTTCAAGGAGAACTACAAACCACTGCTCAATGAAATAAAAGAGGATACAAACAAATGGAAGAACATTCCATGCTCATGGGTTGGAAGAATCAATATCGTGAAAATGGCCATACTGCCCAAGGTAATTTATAGATTCAATGCCATCCCCATCAAGCTACCAATGACTTTCTTCACAGAATTGGAAAAAACTACTTTAAAGTTCATATGGAACCAAAAAAGAGCCCGCATCGCCAAGTCAATCCTAAGCCAAAAGAACAAAGCTGGAGGCATCACGCTACCTGACTTCAAACTATACTACAAGGCTACAGTAACCAAAACAGCATGGTACTGGTACCACAACAGAGACATAGATCAATGGAACAGAACAGAGCCCTCAGAAATGATGCCACATATCTACAACTGTCTGATCTTTGACAAACCTGACAAAAACAAGAAATGGGGAAAGGATTCCCTATTTAATAAATGGTGCTGGGAAAACTGGCTAGCCATATGTAGAAAGCTGAAACTGGATCCCTTCCTTACACCTTATACAAAAATTAGTTCAAGATGGATTAAAGACTTAAATGTTAGAGCTAAAACCATTAAAATCCTACAAGAAAACCTAGGCAATACCATTCAGGACATAGGCGTGGGCAAGGACTTCATGTGTAAAACACCAAAAGCAAAGGCAACAAAAACTAAAATTGACAAATGGGATCTAATTAAACTAAAGAGCTTCTGCACAGCAAAAGAAACTACCATCAGAGTGAACAGGCAACCTACAGAATGGGAGAAAATTTTTGCAACCTACTCATCTGACAAAGGGCTAATATCGAGAATCTACAATGAACTTAAACAAATTTACAAGAAAAAAACAAACAACCCCATCAAAAAGTGGGCGAAGGACATGAACAGATACTTCTCAAAAGAAGACATTTATGCAGCCAAAAAACACATGAAGAAATGCTCATCATCACTGGCCATCAGAGAAATGCAAATCAAAACCACAGTGAGATACCATCTCACACCAGTTAGAATGGCCATCATTAAAAAATCAGGAAACAACAGGTGCTGGAGAGGATGTGGAGAAATAGGAACACTTTGACACTGTTGGTGGGACTGTAAACTAGTTCAACCATTGTGGAAGTCAGTGTGGCGATTCCTCAGGGATCTCGAACTAGAAATACCCTTTGACCCAGCCATTCCATTACTGGGTATATACCCAAAGGACTATAAATCATGCTGCTATAAAGACACATGCACACGTATGTTTATTGTGGCACTATTCACAATAGCAAAGAGTTGGAACCAACCCAAATGTCCAACAACGATAGACTGGATTAGGAAAATGTGGCACATATACACCATGGAATACTACGCAGCCATAAAAAATGATGAGTTCATTTCCTTTGTAGGGACATGGATGAAACTGGAAACCATCATTCTCAGTAAACTATAGCAAGGAGAAAAAACCAAACACTGCATGTTCTCACTCATAGGTGGGAATTGAACAATGAGAACTCATGGACACAGGAAGGGGAACATCACACTCCGGGGACTGTTGTGGGGTTGGGGGAGGGGGGAGGGACAGCATTAGGAGATATACCTAATGCTAAATGACGAGTTAATGGGTGCAGGAAATCAACATGGCACATGGATACATATGTAAGAAACCTGCACATTGTGCACATGTACCCTAAAACCTAAAGTATAATAATAATAAAAAAAGGGTAAGAAAAAAAATATATATATATTATTTGGTTGAGATACACTTTTGTTAAAATAAGAAAAACTGAAGTTTTATATGGAAAAACTTTCCATACTTTGTAAAGATATTCCAGGATCATAATATTCTCTTAAACACATAGTACGGATTCAAGCCAATGCTTAAATTAAATTAAAAGTATTCATAAAGATAAAATTACTGATCTGAAGGTCCTGAATAGGGTATCCTTTGGCTTTTATGTGGTAAATTGGCAATTAAATATTAGTACTTTCATTTCTCTGGAATTAATAGATTTCAACCTTGATGACCTGAACTCTTACTGTCTGTAAGGGTGTCCAGAGCACACACACTCCAAGAATTGCCAACAGAATGAATAAATAATATGATAGCATGTACATATTCTACAGTTATAAGTGTACTTAGATCCTACTGAAATTAATAAAACACAAATTCATTTTAAAAAGCAGTTGAATTCATAATAGTAATTTATAATTTTACATTTTTCCATCAGTGAGATAATGTACAACCTTTAGTAATGTGGACAAATTACAATTTGAGGTAAAGCCACTCTTTCAGGAGCAGACATCTATATACCCAATACTCTAGTCTTGAATTTTTGTTTACTATTTTTGTGTATCTGTGTGTATGTTTATGTGTGTGTACTTGTATTAGCTTCCATATGAGTGATTGAGCTATTTCCCACACTTTGAATCTGTGTTGGACTCTTCACTTTATTTGACCAGTACAATACTGTAGAGTTGATGCTTTGGGACTTCTGAGCCCAGTACGTAAGAGTTGTTGGATTTGTTTTTGCTCAGAAGGGATGAAGGCACAATATAAGATGCCTAGGTTACACATTGAGAGACAGGGCACGTGGAAAAGAACTGAGGCCCCAGATATATACAGGAGTCCTGCTGACATCACAAAAACAGATCCATTCCTTGCAGCCATGTCCAGCCACTGAAGTCATCTCAGCTGAGGGGCCATTCACGTGAGTGAGGCAATTTTGAACATTCTAACTGAGCAGAATACAACTAAAGAGGAACTGTCAGCACATGAAGAGTGACAAGCTATCCTCAGTGTGATTGGCCAAATTTCTGACCTACAGAGGAAACAGATGATTGTTATCTTTTTTTTTTTTTTTTTTGAGACGGAGTCTCGCTCTGTCGCCCAGGCTGGAGTGCAGTGGCGCGATCTCGGCTCACTGCAAGCTCCGCCTCCCGGGTTCACGCCATTCTCCTGCCTCAGCCTCTCCGAGTAGCTGGGACTACAGGCGCCCACCACCACGCCCGGCAATTTTTTTGTATTTTTTAGTAGAGACGGGGTTTCACCGTGGTCTCGATCTCCTGACCTCGTGATCCGCCCGCCTCGGCCTCCCAAAGTGCTGGGATTACAAGCGTGAGCCAGATTGTTATCTTAAGCCACTGCTTTTTCAGATTTATTAAGGCATAGTTGACAAAATCTGTATATATTTAAGGTGTAGAATGTGATGTTTTGATATACATATGTATTGTGAAATCATCACCACAATCTAGGTAATTAACTTGTTATCCACTTGCATAGTTACCTTTTTTTAGTGTATGTTGGTGAGAATACTTAAGATCTAACTTCTTAGAGAATATCAAGTATACAATATGTTATCATTAACTATAGTCACCATGTTGTATATTAGGTCTCCGGAACTTACTCATTTTATAACTGAAAGTTTGCACCCCTTGATAAATATTTCTCCATTGTCCTCATGCCCTAAATTCTGGTAACCACCCTTATAGTCTCCATATCTGTGAGTCTGACTTCTTTAGAAGAATACAGTAAGGGTTCAATTTAAAATTTATGCCTTAAACTGTCATGGAGTCCTGACTTGGTATACCTGATTAAATAGAAACTTAGGTATCAACAGGTCTCTCCCCCTCTGTTTAGAGATTAGGAGTCAGGGACTCAGAGAAGCAAGTGGTTTCCCAAAGCTATTTTCCCACCACCTCAAATTATTAGGAGAAGCATCATTACGAGTCCGGGATCCTTTCCTGCAATTCAAACCTCTTTCTCATAAACACGTCATGGTCAGCCTTGATAAACTGCAGTTAGACTCAAATCCCACTTTAGTTTGTTAATGGACTTACCTTATATTCTGTACAAAGAATAGAACATCACAAGCCATAAAATACATTTCATTATGTCGTTATTAAAACACGACAATACTATATAAGCAAAATGTTATAAAATGACATAAAACATTAGCTTGATATATAAATATATACACGAGATTATGCAGGATTTGCCTTTCTCCAACTGGCTTATTTCACTTAGAAAAATGTCCTCCAGTTTCATCCATTTTCATCCGTGTTACAAATACCAGAGTTATCTTTTTTAAATAAACTCTAAGTAATATTCCATTGTCTGTATAAGCCACAAAGTTTTGAGTTGCCAATTATGCAGCATAGTTAATTTAAACAAGAGTACCTTGTGCGCCATAAGAGATATAATTAGTACCTAGTAAACTAGTACTAAACTAGGTAACTAGCATCTAGAAGCACAATTCAATATTATGACTGGTCAACTAAGACCCTTTCAAAGGCAGATCTCTTGACATGAAAATAAATTGCAACTTTCTTTTTTTTTTTTGAGACGGAGTCTCGCTCTGTTGCCCAGGCTGGAGTGCAGTGGCGCTATCTCGGCTCACTGCAAGCTCCGCCTCCCGGGTTCACGCCATTCTCCTGCCTCAGCCTCTCCGAGTAGCTGGGACTACAGGCGCCCGCCACCACGCCCGGCTAATTTTTTTTTTGTATTTTTAGTAGAGACGGGGTTTCACTGTGGTCTCGATCTCCTGACCTCGTGATCCGCCCGCCTTTCTATACATATTTTTTCTATACATGCTGTCTTATAATAATAGGATTTTACACAGAAATTAATGTTTTATATATTTTTATAACATTTTGCTTATATAGTATTGTCAGGTTTATTAATCACAACATAATGAAATGTATTTTATGGCTTGTGATATTTTATTCTTTGTACAGAATATAAGGTAAATCAGTTAACAAACTAAAGTGGAATTTGAGTCTAATTGCAATTTATCAAGGCTGACCACGATGTGTTTATGAGAAAGAAGTCTGAATTGCAGGAAAGGATCCTGGACCTTTTGAAGAGGTGAGAAAATAGCTTGGGCAAGCCACTTACCCCTCTGGGTCTCTGACTCCTCATCTCTAAACAGATAGGGAGAAACTAGTTGATATCTAAGTTTCTATTTAATCAGGTATACCAAGTCAGGACTTAGTTACAGTTTAAGGCATACGTTTTAAATTAAGCACTTACTGTAGTTTATCTCTTCAACCTATTCCATGACACAATAAATAGAAATCAATATAGTTTTTAAATTTCTAACAGCTAATTTATGTAATTACATATGATAGCAACTGGAGAGAAGATTTTCATGATTGCTACTAGGTAATTAAGACTGATTCTCTTTGTCTACAAATTAGTTGTAAAACCTAGAAATGAGCCAAAGTTTTATGAATAAACCCACTTTATAAGACATGAAGACTCTGCATTATTTTACGGGAGTATTGCAGTGCAACCCAGGCAAAATGTTTTTAAAAATTAAAGCAAGTACCCTAAAAGATGAGAATCAAGTTGGACATATGCAGGAAAGAATGATTAGGATGGTGAAGTACTTGTCAGGTGAAAAATACTGGAATATTTAGTCTAGGAAAAAGATGGAATATGAGGGTGGCTATGACCAAGAGGATGGATTATTATTCGTGCCCCTCAGAGAAAGAACAAGAATGAATGTGTAGAATTAGAAAGAAACTAATTTTGACTCTATTATCTGGAAAAATAGCTTAAGAATTTCCTTCATAAGGAGTTATTCAAGCAGAGATAATATAATCACTTGAGCAAAATTCCTCCAAGAAAATTTAAGAACTAGTTTTATTTTCTGATGAAGACTCTAGGTGATCAGTTTATATACAGAGAGATACTTCTAATTTTAAAAAGAAGTTTGGGCATAGATTGCTCCTTCTGAGTATGGGGTAGTGGTGGGAAGGGGAAAGGCTCAATGGTGCACTTTGGGGATGGTTAATATTGCAACCTCTTCAGGAACAGTAGAACCAGCTCCCAGGCAAATAGCCCCATTACAGGTCTGAAGAATTTCCAAAGTTAGCCAACCTTCAAAGACAAACACACATTTCTCTAAATGCTCCTGCACCAAAATTACATCAATGTGTTCTTTAATTCTTGTGTCTTAAAACCCATGATTTTCTTGTGGTGAGAATTTCAGAGCCACTGGAGGCCTCGAGGATGGGGACTTGCCAAAGCCAGTTGTGGCCTGAGAACATGTGCCAGCTGGATGGTGATACTTAACTTTGGGGTTTTTATTTTCCTTCTTCTTGCAGCTTTGAGTAAAGGACCCTTTCTTGGCTCTCTTGGGTTCACAAATACTAGACTCCAGACTGCAGCAATCTTCAGAACTAGGCTGTCATAGGGTATACCTGAGGGAAAGTAAAATTTGTTTTTCCTTTTAAGGGATTTGAACAAAACCATTTATCTTCCTCGGAGCTACTCTTAAAAATTCAGGTCACTCTTTTTGATTATTCATAGTTCTAAAAACAAATAAAAGCTTAAAAATACATTTTTCATAGCTTGAATGTGTGTCCATGTTAATGACGCAGGCTGTTACTATGTCCGTGTCCTTCCATATATTGGATAAGCTGCTGATGCACTGAAATGCAACCTACAATTACACACAAGAAATAAGCAGTATCAAAGCTTTGCTAATTTTGGCTTTTCAGACTGGAATTTTAGAGCTATTGATTTTCCTATATTTTCTGTCAAACAATGGTGGAGACTGGAGCTTAAGGATTCAGCTTTGCAGAATTTTCCCCACTTGACCTAGAGTCATAGAATCTAAGACAGGAAGGACAAAACTTTGAAGTCGTATGTACAAACTCCACATTTCACAATAGAGAAGATATTTTCCCTAAGGTGTTGAATGATTGAGCTTAGAAGGCATGTATATTTATTCTTTGCCAAGGGCCCTTCCAACCACACCCTTGCCGCCAACTACCTCACTACATATTCATAATATGTGTTCTCGGCCTTCACAGAACTCCTAAGGTTCTGACTAACTTTCTGGCTACTATAGTAAGGAAGTGTTATTTGGTTGGATATTTGGTTGAATTATTTGGTTATTTAGTTGAATACTCAAATGTAAGCTTACTTTCCTTCTAAATTCCAAATGGGAAAAGTACCAAGAAAATAAAATTGTGCCATATGTATAATATGTAAGAAAGAAACAATATTGTTGATTGGCACCTTTGAATAGAAGAAAAAATACAAGCAAATCCTGTTCTACTGTAAGTGTAGCACGATCATTGTGACTATAAGACATAAGGTTCATTTTTACGTGTGAATTTTAGAAATCAGTTTTGCATGCAAATATGTTAACCATGATTAAAGTTTTGTATATTTTCTGAACATTTCTATATCATATCAATTTCTAGCATTCAAGTTTTTATTGAATATTTTGTTAGCTTTTTTCAACCAATACAGATATAGATCACTGTTTAGATCTACTTTTATGGCAAAAGTTAAAGTGTTAAAGTGTTGATGGAGATTTTCAGCTCTTTACCTTAGGGCACCAATATATGAGTTTAAAAAAGTTGTATTTTCTTATCTTTGGAGGACCAATTCAATGCAATATACATTGCTTTAGTGCTGCTTTAGAGTCTGTTATCTATGTCTAGAGGCTAATTAAAGTTATAAAGAAGAAAGATATAGTAACATATATGCAGAACAACATAATTATGTGCATAGAGGCTGGGAAAAGCAGGAGGCCTTCGGGGATATGTGAGCGGTGCCTTACACCTGAAGTCTTTACAGTGTCAGTGGGAGGCAATATGGTAAAGATCAATCTGAAAAACTGCAACAAGAACAAATAGTAAAGGGCTTGGATTTTTTTCTGCCCTGTGAATCCTACTGCCTATCTTTAGTCATTTTCAAAAATGTTGAGATTACAAATAACATTAATACATTCAAAAAGTGTTAGGACACCTTAGCTATGGAAATTAGCCTGGTTCAAACCTTGGCTCCTCTACTTCTTCTGTCACTTTGGACAAATATTTTGCTTCTCCCCGCCACAAGTCAAGTATTTGTCAATTGTGGATACTAATATTAATAAGCTGCATTAAGTTCTTATGGGGAATAAATGAATTGATGAATGTAAAGTATTTTTATTAAGAACTCAGTACATTTTGGCTATTATTACCATGATCATTATTATTACTATCACACCTATTAGTGTTTGACATTTTAAAAAACCACAATTCATATTTTATTTAATTAAATTTTATTTTATTTAAATAAATTTTTTCAATTTCTGGGAACATAGTCCTTAATGTGAAATATTTGTTTGATTTTAATAATATTATCTATTGAGGTGTATGTACTATTTTAAATGAATTTGGAACAGTGGAGATAAAATTGTATTGTGAAAACAGGGAATAGAAACTAACTTGTTTAGTTCAGAACTTTGTACTAAATACTGAGGATTTGATAATGAGAAAATAGATTCTTAGAGAATTATTTTCTTGGCTGTAAGTGGGAATAGAGTTCACTGATAAGCCAAAAAAAGAAAATGAAAAGGAGAAATAAGTACTGTTACCTATTGAATAGATTTCTCTCAGATCCTTCTCCCAGAGGCATATATATAATATCTGTTAATTTGAATATAAACAGGCTCTTTTTGTACATATTAAAATATTTTTATTAAATTATGTATTAAGAACAATTCATGACACTTTATATATCTGCAACATAATTTTTCCTTCTTCACAAAGCAATACATATATGCCTATCCCCAGATACAATAAAACCTCTAAGGGATATGTTCTAGTCCATAATCCCAAGTTGAAAAAAAGAAGCTTCCAAAGCACTTAATAGATGCGTAATTTGGGATCTGTCCCTTATTTTGTAGCTATAGTTTTGAAAGAATTGGATTACTGGATTTGTAGATCTCTTACTACTCTATAATTTCTGTTCTGTTCTATTTTATTCTTTTCTATTTTAAAGCACTAACTGGTGACATCCTATTAAATTCAGTATGCCATAAATGTATTCATCTGATTATACTTAGAAGAAAACTGGGACAGAAAAGAGTAAGTGGCTAACACTGGTATCTTGGGAAAGTGAAAGCCAGGGCTGGGAACAGAACCTCAAGTGCCTCGCTCCAGTATGCTGAGTTCTGGGCTACTCAGCAGAACCATACTGGTCACCCCACCCTTCCACTCTGAAATACAAACTTACCCAATTTGAACCTCTGAGGTTTTTGAGGTTTCAACATCACTAATCTTTATGGGCAAAAGCCTGATTTCCAACCCCAGTGTGGCTTCCTTCTGAACATCCCTCCTTTCCAGGCCAGGATTCCAGCTCAGCATTTGCAATAAAGCTCTGCATTCTGGATCCAAGAGTTGTATCTTGCCTTGTCGTCAGATCCCATTTTAATCTTTTGTGACTGTTTTGTTGGATCACGGTACTGAAGCTGATTCCAATACTATATTCATTTTGACTTTTCTTTTGCAGACAGATTTTGTCACAGTGTAATTTGTTTGGGGGCAGATTGGAGTCTGATTATAGACTAACATTACATTAGTCAGTGCAAACCTTGGCATTTACAGCTGTTTCTCTTTTGTGGTACATTTTTAAGGTTAAGTTTTATTAAATTTTCATGAATATACAATATTCACGTACGGTAAATAATAAAGAAAGGGAAAAATGTTCCATGGAATTCATGATCAATATCTGAACTAAAATGAGTAAATCCAATGTTGATTTTTTTCTGATTAGCAGTTTATACCAATATTAAGAACAAAAGAATATCGGAAGTCTACAATTGGAATGATTTTTTTTCATTTCACATAAGTTCTACTTCATGCTAAATCATCTGTATTTCATAAAGTACATCAAGGTAGCTATTTTTAATCTCCCTAGATGATAGAAAAGATACAACTAAATATGAAAAAGTAAAATGTTTTCTGAATATGTTTTCTGAATTGCTCATATGCTTATAAATAAGACAGCAGTTTTCTACAGAGCTGTTAACAATTATTTTAAGTCGGTTAAAAGTTGGGTAATCAAAATACCTTTAATAAGCAATTGTGCTCATAATATTTGATAATGGATATTTACAAAGTTTTATTATGAATAGTAAACATTTTCCCTTTAAAATATAAATACAAAAATGTAATAAACCAATATTTATTTTTCCAAAAGAAATTTTTACTTAAATTTTTTTTCTTAAATAATAAAAAGACATTCAAATGTTTATTCAAATGTTTTAACTTCTAAGCTGACAAAACATTGACCTAACATTCAAATCTAAACTTTCTGGATATCTTTACTTGGAGTTCCATAATCACTTCACACTAAATGTTATGTAACAAAATTTAATTTCCTCGCCTCGAAAAACCTGTTACTTCTCAGTTTCCAGTTATGGTCAATGACATCTCCCTTATTTTATATCTGTCAAATTTTATACCATTTTGAATTTGCTCTGTGTTTTAACAATCATGTTCAATAAATATCTGTTGATGCCCCCTCTTCCCCAATCCATCCCACAATTTTGCATATGACTTGATAATCATACCTAAAACTCAGGATATTTGACATACCATAACACTAAATGATACATAGAGCCACACAAATATCTTCTTAGAGCAGGACAGAGAGAGAAAAAGAGAGAGGTTTCCTTGAATTTTATACTATTTGGTTAAAAATGGTGTATTCTCAGGCCAGTATCTGACAATTTTTAAATATTAATAGCTTTTATAACATTTATAATTAAATGAGGCATTTTGCTCATTATTCACCTTTTCAAGACTTTTGACTTACTCATTATTAAAAGTTATATGTCATGCTTTTATTCTGCATTACAAAAGCCATTTTATATAACTTTTTAAAGCTAACAATTCATTAAAAAGGATTCAGGGATATTAACCTAGTTTAAATATATCAAAATAATTTTAAAAGAATTACTATCCTTGAATTTAATAAAAACTTTTTATATTGTGTGTGTGTGTTTTATTACCCAGTACAAGGAATATGTAAAATATTCAAAAGCAGTACTTCAATAAAAGTCAATCAAGACTGATTTAAATAGATAGGTATTACTCTGAGAAGAGTTAAAAATTATACTAGAGACCGATATTCAATGACATGGAAAATTTTTCATGATACAGAATTTAATAAAAATGGTATAAAAACATGTGTGCAATACGAATTTGTTTTAATTAAAGTAAATATGGATATGCTTCTAGGAAGAGTACCTGGGAAATGTATGTCACACAGCTTTACTAATAATAAAGCTAAAAAATTTTATCTTCATCAGTTTATGTCTGTGCTCATTTGTAATATTCTTTTCAAGTAATGTTCTTGACTAGTTTTGGTAACTGGGTTATGCTGGCACATAAAAAGAGATGGGAATCCAGACTATTTCTCTATTTTCTAAAAGAAGTTTGCACTTTCTTGGAATTTGTTTTTAATTTCTAACTGTAAGTTCAGTGGTACAGGTACAGGATGTGCAGGTTTGTTATGTAGGTAAATGTGTGCCATGGTGGTTTGCTGCACAGATCATCCCATCACCCAGGTATTAAGCCCAACATTCATTAGCTATTCTTCCTGATCCTCTCCCTCCTCCCACCCCCTGCCCTCTGACAGGCCCCAGTGTGTGTTGTGTCCCTATATGTGTCCATGCATTCTCATAACTTAGCCTCCATTTATAAATAAGAGCACAAGATATTTGGATTTCTGCTCCTGCATTGGTTTGCTAAGGAAAATGGCCTCCAGCTCCAACCATGCCCCTGCAAAAATCATGATCTTTTTCCTTTTTATGGCTGCATAGTATTCCAAGGTGTATATGTACCACATTTTCCTTATCCAGTCTATCATTGATGGGCATTTAGGCTGATTCCATGTCTTTGCTATTCTGAAAGTGCTACAATGAGCATACACTGCATGTGTCACTATAATAGAATGATTTCTATTCCTTTTACACACTCAGTAATGGGTTTAGTAGGTCAAATGGTATTTTTGGTTCTAGATCCTTGAGGAATTGCCACACTGTCTTCCACAATGGTTAAACTCATTTACAATCCCACCAACAGTGTAAAAGCGTTGCTTTCTCTCCACAACCTCACTAGCATCTGTTGTTTTTTGACTTTTTAATATTAGCCATTCTGACTGGTGTGAGATGGTATCTCGTTGTGGTTTTGGTTTGCATTTCTATAATGATCAGTGATGCTGAGTTTTTTTTCATAGGTCGTATGCATGTCTTATTTTGAAAAGTGTCTGTTTATGTCCTTTGACCACTTTTTAATGAGGTTGTTTCTTTTTCTTTTGTACATTTAAGTTCCTTATAGATGCTGGATATTAGAGCCTTGTCTGAAGCACAGTTTGAAAAATTTTTCTTCCATTCTTTAGGCTGTCTGTTTACCCCATTGATAGTTTCTTTTGCTGCAGAGAAGCTCTTTAGTTTGATTATATTCAATTTTTCAATTTTTGCTTTTGTTGCAATTGCTTTTGATGTCTTTGTCATAAAATCTTTGCTCATGCCTATGTCTTGAATGGTATTGCCTATGTTTTCTGTTAGAGGTTTTAGAGTTTTGGGTTTTACATTTAAGTCTTTAATCAATTTTGATTTGATTTTTATATATGTTGTAAGGAAGGTGTCGAGTTTCAATTTTCTGCATATGGCTAGCCAGTTTCCCCAGTACCATTTATTAAATAGGAAATCCTTTCCTCATTGCTTGTTTTTGTCAGGTTTGTCAAAGATGAAACGATTGTGGGGTGTGTTGTCTTATTTCTGGGTTTTCTCTTCTGTTTGATTGGTCTATGTGTCTGTTTTTGTACCAGAACTGTGCTGTTTTGGTTACTGTAGCCCTGTAGTATAGTTTGAAGTTGAGTAGCATGATGCTTCCAGCTTTGTTCTTTTTGCTTAGGATTGCCTTGAGTATTCAGGCTCTTGTTTGGTTCCATATGAATTTTAAAATAGTTTTTTCTAGTTATGTGAAGAATATCAGCGATAGTTTAATGAAAATAGAGTTGAATCTATAAATTTTTGAGGGGGTACTATGGCCATTTTTGCAATATCGCTTCTTCCTATCCATGAGCATGGAATGTTTTCCCATTTGTTTGTGTCATCTCTAATTTTTTTGAGCAGTGGTTTTTAGTTCATCTTGAAGAGGTCCTTCACTTTCCTTGTTAGCCATATTTCTAGGTATTTTATTCCTTTTGTGGCAGTTGTGAATGAGAGTTCATTCATGATTTAGCTCTTGGCTTGCCTGTTTTTGGTGTATAGGAATGCCAATAATTTTTGCACATTGATTTTGTATCCTAAGACTTGGATGAAGTTGCTTATCAGTATAAGAAGTTTTTGGGCTGAGACCATGGGGTTTCCTATATATAGGATCATGTCATCTGCAAACAAAGATAATTTGACTTCTTTTCTTCCTATTTGAATACACTTTATTTTTTTCTTTTGCCTGATTGCCCTGGTCAGAACTTTCAATGCTATGTTGAATAGGAGTGTTGAGGGAGGACAAACTTGTCTTGTGTTGCTTTTCAAATGGAGGGCTTCCAGCATCTGCCCATTCAGTATGATATTGGCTGTGGCTTTGTCATACATGACTCTTATTATTTTGAGTTGTGTCCCTTCAATACCTAGTTTATAGAGTTTTAAAATGAAGGAATGTTAAATTTTATCGAAGGTCTTTTCTGCGTCTATTGAGATAATCATGTGATTTTTGTCTTTAGTTCTGTTTATGTGATGAATCATGTGTACTGATTTGCATATGCTGAATCAGTCTTGCTTCCTAAGGATTGAAGCCTAGTTGATCATGGTGGATAAGCTTTTTGATGTACTGCTGGATTCGTTTTGCCAGTAGTTTGTTCAGGATTTTTGCATTGCTGTTCATCAATAATGTTGGCCTGAAGTTTTCGGTTTGTTTGTTTGTTTTTTGGGGGGTATCTCTGTCAGGCTTCGGTATCAGGATGGTGCTAACCTCACAGAATGAGTTAGGGAGGAGTCCCTCCTCCTCATTTTTTTGGAATAGTTTCAGTAGGAATGGTACCAACTTTTTTTGTACCTCTGGTAGAATTCTGCTTTGAATCCATCTGGTCCTGTGCTTATTTTTGTTGGTAGGCTATTTGTTAGTGCCTCAATTTCGATCTCATTATCGGTCTATTCAGGTATCCAATTTCTTCCTGTTTGATCTTAATAGAATGTATGTGTCCAGGTATTTATCCATTTCTTCTAGCTTTTCTAGCTTATGTGCATAGAGGTGTTTATAGTAATTTCTAGTTGGTGTTTGTATTTCTAAGCATTCAGAAGTAATATCACCCTTATCATATCTGATTGTGTTTATTTGAATCACGTCTCTTTTCTTCTTCATTAGTCTTGCTAGTGGTCTATCTAATTTATTAATTTTTTTCAAAAAACCAGTTCCTGGATTCATTGATTTTTTGAGGGTTGTTGTTGTTGTTTGTTTGTTTGTTTGTTTGTTTGTTTTGTCTCATTCTCCTTCAGTTCAGCTCTGATTTTGGTTTTTTTTTGTCTTTTGCTAGTTCTGGGGTTTCTTTGTACTTATTTCTCTAGTTCTTTTAGTTATAATGTTAGGTTGCTAACTTGACAGCTTTCTAGCTTTTTGATGTGGGCATTTAATGTTATAAATTTTCCTCTTGACACTGTGTTAGTTATGTCCCAGAGATTCTGGTATGTTGTATCTTCACTTTCATTAGTTTCAAGGAACTTCTTGATTTCTGCCTTAATTTCATTATTTACCCAAAAGTCATTCAGGAGCAGGTTGTTCAATTTACATGCAGTTGTGTAGTTTTGAGTGAATTTCTTAGACTTTATCTCTAATTTGATTACACTGTAGTCTGAGAGACTGTTATAATTTCAGTTTTTTGGCATTTTATGAAGAATGTTTTACTTTCAATTATGTGGTCATTTTCAGAGTAAGTACCATGTGGCAATCAGAGGAATGCATATTCTGTTATTTTTGGGTGGGGAGTTCTGTAGAAATCTGTCAGGTCCACTTGATCTAGGGCTGAGTTTAGGTCCTGAATATCTTCATTAATTTTCTGTCTCACTGATCTGTCTCATATAGTCGGTGGAGTTTTAAAGTCTCCCACTATTATTGTGGGAGTATCTAAGTCTCTTTGAAGTTCTCTAAGAACTTGCTTTATGAATCTGGGTGCTCCTTTGTTGGGTGTGTATATATTTAGGATGCTTAGTTCTTGTTGTTGAATTGAACCCTTTACCATTATGTAATGCCCTTGACTTTTTTGATCGTTGTTGGTTTAAAGTCTGTTTTGTCAGAAACTAGGATTGCAACCCCTGCTTTTTTTTCTGTTTTCCATTTGCTTCGTAAATTTTCCTCCATCCCTTTATTTTGAACCTATGTGTGTCTTTGCATGTGAGATGGGTCTCTTGAAGACAGCATACCAATGGGTCTTTGTTCATTATCCAGCTTGCCATTCTGTCTTTTAGTTGAGGCATTTAGTGCATTTACATTTAAGATTAGTATTGTTACGTGTGAATTTGATCTTATCATGATGCGGGCTGGCTAATTTTGCAGACTTGTTAATGTAGTTGCTTCATAGTTTCACAGGTCCCTGTACTTCAGTGTGTTTTTGTAGTGGCTGGTAATGATTTTGTTTTCTATGTTTAGTGCTTCCTTCAGGAGTTCTCGCAAGGCAGGCCTAGTGGTGTTGGAATCCCTCAACATTTGCTTGTCTGAGAAGGATTTTATTTCTTCTTCACTTATGAAGCTTCATTTGGTGACATATGAAATTCTGGGTTGGAAATTCTTTTCTTTAAGAATGTGGAATATTGGTCCCCAATCTCTTCTGCCTTGTAGGGTTTTTGCTGAAAGGTTGGCTGTTAGTCTGATGGGCTTCCCTTTGTAGGTGAACTAGCCTTTCTCTCTGACTGCCTCTAACATTTTTTTTCCGTCATTTCAACCTTGGAGAATCTGATAAGTATGTGTCTTTGTGTTGATCTCCTCATAGAGTACCTTATTTGGGTTCTCTGGATTTCTTGAATTTGAATGTTGGCCCCTCTTGCTTGGTTAGGGAAGTTCTCCTGGATGACATCCTGAAATATGTTTTCCAAATTGATTCCATTCTCCTCATCCCTTTTGGGTACCTCAATCAGGCATATATATATATATATATATATGGAAAAATTATATCATAATTTTTTTTTTTAGAACATACCTACCTAATTCTCGGAGGTTTTATTCATTCCTTTCCATTATTTTTTCTCTATTCTTGTCTGCCTGTCTTATTTCAGAAAAACAGTCTTCAAGCTCTGAGCTTCTTTCTTTTGCTTGGTCTATTCTGCTATTAATACTTATGATTGCATTTTTAAGTTCTTGTAGTGTGTTTTTCAGCTCTATTACATTGGTTTTGTTTCTCTCTGTAATGGCTATTTTGACTGTAAGTTCCTGCATTGTTTTATCACGTTTCTTATCCTCTTTGCACTGGGTTACAATGTGCTTCTTTAGCTCAGTGAAGTTTGTTTTTATTCACACTCTGAAGCCTACTCCTATCATTTCAGCCATCTCAGCCTCAGACCAGCTCTGAACCCTTGCTTGAGAGGTGTTGTGGTCATTTGGAGGAAAGGGGGCACTCTGCCTTTTTGAGTTTTCAGCATTTTTGTGTTGATATTTTTATCACCTTTGTGGGCTTCTCTACCTCCAATCTTCGTGATCGCCAACTTTTGGACAGTTTTTTTTTCTGTTTTGTTGTTGTTTTCATTGTTGTTTGTTTATTTTTCTTTTAACAGTCTCGGCATTCTTCCATAGGGCTGCTGACATTTGCTGGGGGTTCCCTGTGAGTCTAGTCCCTTCAGTTTTTCCAGCACCTGGTGGTATCACCAGTAAAGGCTGCAAAATAGCAAAGATGGCAGCCTGCCACTCCTGGAAGCTCCATCCCAGGGGGATACTGACCTGTTGTCAGCCTGAATGCATCTGTAGGAGGTGGCTGGAGACCCTGGTTGGGAGATCTCACCCAGTCAGGAGGAATGGGATCAGGGACCCACTTAAAGGAGCAGTGTGGATGCATTTGGTAGAGCAGATGTGCTGTGTTGAAGACCCCTTCAGTTCCCAGTTGTTTTGGGATCTCCAAGGTCTGTAGGCTAGACCTGCTGAGATACACCCAAACAACTAAGGTGGTGGTCTGCCCTTCCTCTGGGGCACTCTGTCTCAGAGAGAAATTAGGAGACTGCTGGCTATAGAATACAGGTGGGGGTGGCTGGAGCCCCAATTGGGAGGGCTTACCCAGTGAGGACGGATGGATCAAGGTCTCATTTAAAGAAACATTCTGGTCACACATTGACAAAACAGCTGTGCTATGTTAGGGAACTGCCTCTGCCCCCCATTGGCTTGGACTCTTCAAAGCCCACAGTCTGGACAAGCTGAGTCATCCAAACAGCCAAGGTGGCAGCCCTCCCTTTTCTAGGCACTCCATCCCAGGAGAGATCAGAGCTCTGTCCATAGAATACAGGCAGGTGGGGGTGGCTGGAAGCCCTAGCTGGGAGGTCCCTGTCAGTGAGGAGGAATGAATCTGGGTCTGTTTAAAGAAGCAGTCTGACCATGCCTCCACAAAACAGCCATGCCATGCTGGGGAATCACCTCTGCTCTGGTGGGCTTGGACTTTCCAAAGCCCACAGGCTGGAACGGCTGATTCATCCGAACAATCAAGGTGGCAGCCCACTCCTCCCCTCAGGCATTCTATCCCAGGGAGAGATCAGAGTTTCGTTTATAAAATACAAGCCAGTGGGGGTGGCTGGAGGCCCCCACTAGGAGGTTGCACCCAGTGATGGGGAATGGATTGGGGTCCCACTTAAAGAAGCAGTCTGGCCACTTTCTGGCAAAGCAGCTGTGCTGCTCTGGGGGAATCCTTCCACATCTGAGTCATTTTGAGTCTCCAAATTCCACAGTCTGGAATGGCTGAGTTGACCAAATAGCAAACGTGTCAGCCTGCTTCTCCTCCTGGAGGCTCAGTCCTGTCTCAGTCAGGCTCTACCCTGTTGCCAGTGGCTGGCTGAATTCCAAGCCAGTGGGTCTTATTTTTTGAGGTAGTGTGGAAATGGGGCCCTCAGACCAATCCTGCTCATCCCTCTGGATGCAGCCCCCTTTCTAGGGGTATATATGGACCTCCTACCTTGCCAGGGATCCTAGGGCCAGAGTATGTAAAGCTCCTGGGTCTCAGTGCATCCTTGTGCAGCTGAGCCACTGAGACTCCACACAGCTCTGTGTGTCGGACCCAAGACCCTGGTGGCATGGGCTCATGAGGGCCTCTCCTGATCTGAGGGTTGCAAAGATCCATGGGAAAAGGGTGGTTTCCCAGGGTTGCATATTCACTCATTGCTTCCCTTGGCTGGGGTTGGGATTCCCTTGGCTCCATGTTGCTCCCAGCTGGGCCATCTCCCCATCCTGCTTCTCTTCATTCTCTGTGGGTTAATTTGTTTTCCTGATCAGTTCCAATGGGACTACCTGGATATTTCAGCTGAAGGTGCAGTATTCATTTTCCCCCTTTATTCCTCTCTATGAGAGCCACACACCATAGCTGCTTTTAATTGGCCATATTGGCCCACTGTGGAATATTTTTCTTCTTTAAATGTTTCATAGAATTCATCATTGAAGCCATCTGGGCCTAGAATTTTCTACATGAGAAATTTTATAACTATAAATCTATTTAATGTATATATTTCTACTCTCATGTTCTGATTATTCTTATTTTAGTTTTGGTAATTTGTGAAATAAAATAAAGCACATCTTGAGCAAGAGAGGGAGAGAGAAAGAGAAGAAAATTGAAAATACAGGTATTCTTGTCACTGTTGAAAAAAAGGACCTGAGATAGAATAAGACAGGCCGGAAGTGTGTGTTTTCTATCTAATTAGTTAGGAGCATTTGGCATGTGTTCTATGTGTATTAACAAAAGATATGAAAAAATTACTTCATCTGAAATGAGTTAAATAAAGTACTCAGAATATCTTAAGAGTTCAAAAATTTCTGCATTTCTGATTTCCAAGATCAAACTCAACAACTCCCAGTTCTTACAAGTCAAATTCATCTGTAACTAGAGGATATTTTTAGGATAACTGTGACTTCCAACAAAGTATAAGGAAATTATAAGCCATCTATTTCAGTAAAACTTTAAAGAAATATAATTAATTTTCAGTGCTCACTTTCAATTAAGTTGTGTGTGTGTGTGTGTGTGTGTATACTGATGGATATAAAGGCAAAATAAAGTCTGTGGTTTGTTTTAAAATAATTTGGGATAAAAAATTAAGTATAGATGAAGCAAATGTGGTAAACCCATGAGAAATCACAACATATAATAGCATAAAGTCCCAAAATAGGCTTTAGTGTTTAAAGATTAGGATGGAAGGAAGTTTCACTCAGGATTCAGTCTGTCAGTTAGATACATTTATTTTGCCTGAATACAAGGAAAGACTATAAAGTTACCTTTAAAAAATATGGTGTAAAAGTCTTGAGGTTAGATTTTCTATCCTAGTTGAGGAAATGTGAGCTTTGGAAAGAAAAATAATAATCTGATCAATTCCATACACTTGAAACTGAAGCCTAATTTTTTTAGTTGCTTGCCTCTTGTTGATTTTTTAAAAAAGCTCACGTTGCTAAAAGCCAGGCTGCTAAACACTATCACTTAGCCTTCACTAGCATCCTTACAGATAACATCTCTGGTATCTATGTCGCTATAGTAACAATTGCCTACGTTGTTTTTGAAGAACTTGGGGCAGTTCTTGTCGAGCAGAAAACCGGTTGAAACCACTGACCCTTCAGGTAGCCTGTACAAACGCCCGCAGGGCGACCTTATGACATCATAGGGCCAAAACCTCCTCACTCAGATCATGCTAACACTGCCATTTTCTGAACATGCATCCTATGAAAATCCATGAAACCCAAGTATGTTCACACAGACCACAGATTACCTCATTTTATCCTGCCGATCACTTTTCACTTTATGTACCCATAAAGATGAGAAATTACAAATTTAAAAAGTAGTATTTTCTACCTTAAACATATTTCTTGTGCACTGGATAGACCATGGAATATATTAGAATAAAGTTTTCCAGGAAGAAGGGATATCTTGAAGAAGAAAAAATACTGGGCAAGTAGAAGGAACAGTTTATCTTGTATGCTGGGTTGATATAGGGCTTGTTGCTTAAATAACATCCTTGGCTTGTCTTAATTTTATCTCTGACACCCTTGAAAATAATAATACTGTTTCTAGTTCATTTACAAAGTGTTGTAAGTTTACAAATCAGTTTTACCCTTATTATATTAAATTCCCCTCATAATAGCACTATGAGAAAGACAAGAAAGATGATCATTCCTGTTTCACTGAGGTTAAA
Organism: Hylobates moloch; assembly: GCF_009828535.3. NCBI lineage: Eukaryota > Metazoa > Chordata > Mammalia > Primates > Hylobatidae > Hylobates > Hylobates moloch. Next base: position 100,527,304 of record NW_026652288.1, on the reverse strand, counting down.
TGATGTTTCCCTATGTGGCAGAGAATCTACATCTCCTGTCTCTAATTCTACCGTGCTTTCCACTACCCTAAACTGCTGCAGAGAACCCAGTGGTTTCCAAGATGAATGACTTGCTATCACCACCTTGACACATAGCCTATCCATCCTCACAAACTGGCATAGATTACAAAAATGGTGGCAGCCTGAAATATATAGTCCCTCTCCTAAAGAGCACAAACATAATTATATAATAAATAACATGTTCATTTAAAATCTCATTAGAGGGTATTGAGAAATAATTTTGCTACTTCTAAATAGCGTCAGTGGTAGCGGGGGAAGAAGAAAGAGGGAGATGATAAAAGTAATAATCAGACTTAGGTTCAGAGTCAAATTCATCACAGAAGAATTTGTGACTGAGAAGAATCAAATACATCCCTTCCCCGCTTGGGGGATATCTATCCATCAAATGAAGCTAATCAAACTTGACAAATGGCTTCATTTGCAACGTGCCTTGGTGAAGAATGGCAAATGTGCAGAGAGAGTCAGAGAGGACATAAGCAAGCTTTTTTATACCCACTAAATAGGCCACTTAACTATGGAAAGGGGTATTTTTAAGGAAGAGGCTGGTTGGGCGCAGTAGCTCACTCCTGCAATCCCAGCACTTTGGGAGGCCCAGGCAGGCAGACCGCCTGAGGTCAGGAGTTCGAGACCAACATAGCAAACCACCCCCCGACCCCGTCTCTCCTGAAAATACAAAAATGAGCCTGGCTTGGTGATGCGCACCTGTAATCCCAGCTACTCGGAAGGCTGAGGTAGGAGAACCGCTTGAACCCGAGAGGCAGAGGTTGCAGCTAGCCGAGACGGCGCCACAGGAAAGAAATAAAAAATAAAAAAAAATAAGGGCCTGTATCCCTTCATTCCAAGGAGAAGCTCTGAAAGCAGATGCTGTCTCTTAGCATTGCTTTTTATAACCGTTTAACTCCTTTAGGTCTAGAGCACGGGATACGTTGTACCTTGAGAAGGTTCCAGCAACCTTAAAGGTCATGTGAGGAGGTCAATTACTAAAGCAAATAAATTTTACTGCTACTTTAAAAGTAACAGGAAGACAGCATCCTGTGCCTGGCTCCAATGCTGATAAATTTTGTAGTTATCAACAAGTACTTTAAACGTATGGCTTTTTCTTTACCAATAAAATGAGGCAGCCATACATTGTCTCTATTATAAGAAATGTTCCTGGCCATACAAATATCTGGGTTCAAGTCAGAGGCAGGACTAAATTGTGAAATCTCGGACAGTCAATTATACCTATACCCCGACTGAAACGAGTTCCCAAATTGCAAAATGCCACAATTCGATTAGTCTTTTTCAGGTCTAAGTTTCTATGGGACACTGACTTAGAAAAGTGATGTTGTGAAGAACTATTGAAAAGCACATATGAAGGTGCCGTAGTAACTAAATTAGAAGAATTGAAGCAAGCTCTACCAATTACTCTCTGTAAATTAATTTTATTTAATGTCATTCAAAAATAATTATATGGCATCCATATTATTTCCCTATAATAAATATTCATTGCCTTTGACCTCGAAAGGCCGACATAGTATGGAAAAGGAAAATAAACCTTACAGGAGTGAAATAACAGAATGCCATGAGAACCTAAGGGAGAGATGGATACAGTCTGCAGCTGTTTACCAATTATAGTGTGAAGTCATATATAGAAAGATATTTTCCATATTATTCATTACATTTCATGTCTGATAATTTTAGGATTAGCCACTTAGTTAGTCCAAATCTGAATAGAGGGTTTATCATTTGAATGACAAAATCATATTTGACCATTAACTTTTCTAATAGTAAATAGTATAGGAGAAGTTAGAAACTAGACTTAAACTTTAAACTTGGCCACACTAAAAAAGGACAATACCCAGTGCAGAGACGAGAGTCCTGGGCTAGGGGTCAGAAAACTTGGATTTCACTCCATTTCTGTCAAGAAGTAAGTCTCGGGCAAGTAACTCTCCAACTCTGGGAGGTCAGTAGTAGTTTATAAAAAAGTTCTATAAGATTATTTTGAAGATGCCTTGAGTTCTACATCTATAAACCATCTTCTAGGTTATTATATCCATATTAATAGGCGCATACCCTAAATCAATATAATTTAATGTTTATAACGAGCAAATACAAGTCAACATGCTTAGTATTGTGAAAGTTTTACACAGAGAGGATATTTTTACTTCTTTAGTGGGTAAGAGAATGTCATAAAAAGTTAAACCATGATAAATATCCATTATTCAATGTAAACTGAGGGTCATCTATTTCTGGCAAGAAGAATTAGGAGGAACTCCTCCCTGTACAAACCCATCTGCATCACCATCTGTTTGGTGGAAAAAAAAAAAAAAAAGCATTTCCTGAGAAGAAAAAGAGCCCGAATACTGACAGTCTGAATACTCAGACTAAACCTATATATTAAATACTTTCTGTGGTTTACCTAGCAGCACTGAGTTTCAAGAATAATCAGACACACTGATGTACAAGGACATCCCTGAAAAAGTACAAATACAAAGCGAAATGGCAGAACAGGAGGTAGCCCTAGAAATAAAGGTTAAGGAGGAGTGTTGGTTTTGAGTTTAGGGGAGTGTAAACACAGAAATAATTCCTGACTCAGACACACCTGCAGCATGTGTGTTTCCTGAGGAATAATGGGTGTGTATTTAATTGGAAAGACCTATACCATTGAGAGATGTAGCACATTAGTGCCCATTTGCTTGGGTTTTGCTGGGAGACATTCAGATAGACAAAGCGGTAAAATATTCTCCTCCTGTCACTAGAGCAACTTTAACTTCAGCAAACTGGTAAGTATTTGCACTGTCCATAAGCCGGCATGAGAGGCATTGCATACTTAGAGCTGTTGGAATTACGAATGGATACTAAATGATCTGTGTTGAACTGCTGAACTCATGATCATCATCAGAAGCGAGTTCCTAATTTATTAACTGGTAGCATTAACAGTGAAAGATGAGTAAGACTGATGGAATCAACACTGAGTTTCCTGAAACAAACACCACGGAGGAATCTACTGAATACTGAAATGACAAGTAAAGCGTGTGGAAGCTCACAGTGATAAAATGGACATTAATACAAGTGGATGCATATTAGTACTAGTGAAGCATGATCCATTCAGGCTATATAGAATGAAGGGTAAATGTGAAATGGCAAGGAAAAAGTCTCATGACTTTGATATCTAAGAAGAATTGAAGTGGATTTGGCATGGAGCCAAAGGTCCAGAGAAAGGGCAGGAAATTGACAGGCAGAAATGAACAGGACACATTTTGGTTGAAGGCTAAATAAGCAGAGTCAGAGAGATGAGAGATAGAAAGGATATTTGGCAAAGTCTAGAAATAATTTTCATTGTCAAAGCTTATGATTGGGGGGTGGTATGGGGGATTGGGTGACTGATATCTAGTGGGTGGGGGCCAGGGATGCTGCTAAACATCCTGTAATTCACAACACAGCTCCTCACAACAAATAATTATCTGGCAGAAAATACCAATAGAGCTGACATTAGGAAACCTTGCTCTAATACAAACTCTTCTACTGACTTAGTATGCCAGTTCACCACTGGGGATGGTTTTAACAATCTAAATTTAACAACTTAACCATCACACTGCTACTTAATGCCAGAGCTCTCTGTGCGCTACCTGCCACCAGTGATGGGGTCATTGTTACTTGCTGGGGGTTCGGTCATCCAGCATGATGATCCCATATCTATGTCTGCTCTCTCCAATCACTTCTGGTCTAACTGTTGCAGCTTGAGTTTACTGTGAAGCATACTCTGACTCAGAGATTAGTGTGAAGGAAATCTATTAAGGAATGTTCTTGTGGTCAACCCTGTAGAAGGAAAGTAAGAAATCAGGATTGTGCAGAGAAAGAAATTGAAATTCTGATATAGTTACGACAGAGGCCTCAACCAAACTACATGAAGTTCTGAAACGGAGACAATAGTTCACAGATGTCCTGAGGAGCGGTGATAGGACAGAAAGAATCTTTATACTGCCGTATCAATTAGTTATTGGAAACAGGCTGTAGGAAGAAAGTCGCATGACCTTGTATGAGGTAACTCTCTTCAGTCTAGGCAACTTTTTAAATGCGCTGGAAGGTGGAAAACTTCTTCTGACAGTATTTCCAGGAGCTGAAGTAAGTTAATTATCTTGAAGGGAGATATGAGCTGTGAATTACTGCATCTACCTCCTTGCCTTAGGTACTTTAGTAAATAATTACATTCTTTTCCTATAAATTTGTTTACAGGCAAATGAAAATATTATAATAGCAATTCTAATGATGCTCTGACAATTCACTGCCTACTTTCCTCATCTCCTTTTTCTTCCCTTAAATGTGTATGTCATCTAATAATTGCATGAAATCCATTCTTCTTTTTCTTCTTCAGGAGGGAGGTGGAATCATCTGAAAATTCTATGTGCTGATCAATCTCAAATTTCCATCTTTAAATACTTTCCCACATATTTAACTGCACTGAATCTTATTATACTGGTGGAGAGAGAGAAAACACCACCACCACCACCAACAACAACAACGACAAAGAAAAAACAACCCCTGACGTTGAAATGCTGACTTGGATCTCTCAGCTAACGATATAATTCTCCTATTAAACATAAACAATTTTACAACATACTAATACCAGAGAAAGGGTACATTGAGGCCATGATAAGATGAGAAAAAGCGAGGCTGCTTACTTCATCATTTTGTCTAAGCACAGACAAAAACAAACTCACTGTAATATCTATCAAAAACTCAACTCCTCCTTTCTTGTCCTAAAGGAATAACCTCTATTTTTTACAAAGTATAATTCTATCATCATTCTGGTCTTCTCTCTCTCTATATAAGACTTGTTAAGACGCACAATCACAAAATTACCCTGCTTTCTGAAATTCCCACTTCCTTTCACCTTCTCCTAAACTCTCTTTAAAAACAAAGTCTAAACCCTGTATTAAGTTCTTTCTATCACCATCTCATGGAGACACACCATGATTCCCCATAAAACATGTTGTGATTTCCCATTGCAATGAGTAATAAAACTAGTTTGTTCAATATAGATATGTTCCTGGTGTTTTTCTGGCTGAGAACATTGATAATAGACAGTTTGCTTACACTCACTGATGCTAAAAGCTTAACTGATATGATCCCTTAAAAGGACTGGACTTTTGCAGTAGAGAAAAGACTGACATTGGATTCTGATCATCTGGCTGGACATCATTTGTCTAGTTTCTATAGCTCTGATAATTCTGGCAAATTACTAGTTTCCTCTAATTGTTGGTTTCTTAATCTATTCAAAGGAATACTATTATATGGTGAGTTATTAATGTGGTTAATCCAGGCATTAACAAATATTTAACTCATGTCACCTTACGTCAGATTCTGTGCCTAATATCTGAGATAAAATGGAGAGCAAAGCAGACATGGACTTGCCCTCACAAAGATTAAAATCTAATGAAGGAGACAAATATTACTGAAATAATTGCCAAAAGCACGTGCAAAATTACAACCGTGGTAAGTGAAGCAAAGGCCAAAGCACAATAAAAGCATCTAATAGATAAATCCAACCTGGTTATAAAAAGAAAAAAACCTGAGCTGATGATATCTTATGGAAAATTAGAAATTAACTGGTGACATGAAGTAGTGGAGAAGACCATACTACACAGATAATAATGGGCAGAGGTCTATGCTGACAGGACTCTGAGAAAGGATAAACATGCCACTGTTGCTCAAGTTGAGAGGGCAAGGGGGTAGGATCCAAGATAATGTCTAAAGGACAGGCAGGCAGGGACTGATTACATAGGCCATGTTAAAAATGTTGGCCTGTGTCCTACTAGCTAATTCCTAGGAGCCTCTGGGTATTCTGGGTACATTGCAGGACTCAACGAATAGTTGTTCCATTCTATTTGTATGTCATCTATGCTTTTCAATTCCATGTAAAACTGATAAAATTCATTCTTCTGAACTGGAATTGATGCAGTAGAGTTGGTCAGATAGCAAAGACAATTTCTGAGAACACTGCTTGATAATGTTTTCTGTGTCTTTAGGAAAAGCCTCTATCTTGTAAAGGCATCTTAGTTTTGTCCACCCAGAAGACGCAGTAGCTATTGTATACGTATGTTCAAAAGGAATCATTTTTTCTATCCACATTAATGAATTTAGAATAATAAATGGACTTAAAAACTTTAGGGAGTCTTCGGATAATTTTATCTTTTACCATCCTACTCCAAATTTTATATTTGGGAAATTCAACCCGAATAATGAATATGTAGGGCAAAAACCAGGTTAGGATTTGGCCACTAATTCCCTTCCGAAAAGAAATGCATTGAAATTTAAGGAGTATATCAGGTGCTGCTCTACCCTAGTAGTTGGACAGGTATGTAACATGAAGGCTTGGAAATCAGTGCCATATAAATTCCTGAATACAATTTAACAAAGGAAACAGCAAGTTAAAGTAATAATAATAATAATGGAGAGAAGGCTCTTCATATAGAGAGCAAGGATGTGACTGGCCTTTTTACCATATTCTTTCCCTCCTATCTTGACTAACTTTTCTTTTGCTGAGAAAAATCTTGTAATTCACATGGAGTCTTATGTTGTTTTTCACAACAAATTCTGCCCAATACAGCAATGTGACATTATTTTTTCCAGAACAGCAGAAGGTAGCTTAGATGTGTTATTCTCAATTTTCACAGTTTGTTTTCTCAGGATCTTAAATGTATTTTGCATGTGAGAAAGATTTAAATGCTAGAGTTGGCTGTTATTTTGTTGAAAACAAAAGAACGCTTGGATGTCCTGTGTTTTTCCAACTTTACAGCTGTTTGCCTTCCTTCCTCTGTTCGGGTCATTTCTTATAAACTCATCAAAATAGGGAAAAGGTACTTATTAAAAATGATTCCCCCATATATTTTAAGATAATCAATAAATTGGTTTTTTATCCACAATGTGTCTTGGTAATTCTGAAGGTTGTGCAGTTGGAGCTATCTAGGTGGATTAGTGCTTCCTAAGTCTGGCGACATTAATCTGGGTTGAGGTCTAGACTTTTTCAAGCTGCAAAAGTGATTAGATATATAGCAAGTCATGAGAACCAGCAGACCAGAAGATCGAGTTACTTTCCAACTCTTAAATTTTACGATTCTAAACTATCAGCCTATGGCAGGGTTCATTTTAAGATGTAAAATTTGACTGTGGTGTTCTGGTTTTGAGTTCCCTTTCACGGGGGAGTGCATGGTTTCCCAGTCGTTACAATGTTTTAACACAGGTACCTCAGAGGACATCTTGTGAAGAAAGTTTTAAATGACTAACAGGAAAAATCTGCTGAGTTTATTAGTCACTGTGTCTTGTAAATGCTATAATGATTCATTTTAGTGAATAATTGCAAGGTTTAAACTCCTGGTATTCCAGGAGTTGTAGGTATGAGCTGGAGATGGGATAACCTAAAAAGGTAGGCAAAATTGTAATTTTCATAATTTGGGGTTATAAAGTACTCTGATCTCTCAGTCTAGCCGCTATAAATCTACCTTTGCCTGGATTTAATTGATTACTTCATAATGGTTATCTTAGCCGTACTAAAACCTGTGAAATCAGACATCTTAAAAAGTGTTCCAAGAAACATTTCAATTCAGTCTGAAAACCATCTCAAATATCCTCAGAGATGGGATTTCTACTCAGAACCTTGGCCTGCCACTGCCCATACTCCTCCTCTGACACACTTACGATACTGCCTTGCTTTGGTGGGGTGCTAGTGTGCATGATTTGCCTTTCTTTTACACAGTCAGTTTTTTTAAATGCTTGCATTGCTCCTTTTTTGTTTTTTGTTTGATCTCTACATTCAATTAAATTAAAGCAGAAACCAGGTTCTCATCTGAGCATCTGAGTTCTGTGAATAATTTCCTATGAGGCTGTCAGAAATTAATTTAATGCTTTAGTCAAAGCTTTTCTTTGCAAGCAACAAAATTAAATAGGACTATTTAATCTGAGAAAGGATATGAAAACAAGGATATTCTATATCTCCAAGAAGACACAAGATCTAATGTCAGAGCCTATGAAGCCAAAACAAGCCTGAAACCACGTCACAGAATGATTCTCATGATGATACTAGGATTGTACCATTAATGCCATCCATATTGGACTCTGGGTTTACTGTTACCTGAAAACCTCCCTCGCAAGCATGATTTACTTCCCTCTTCTACATAGCTAGTTCCTAAATCCACACTTGAACCAATATACAAGTTTATGTGCCTATACTTTCATCTGTTTAAGAAAGAGGACAAGGAAATCAGTATTTGGATTTTTTTTTTTTTTTTTTTTTGCTTCACTTCATAAGGGGGAAGATTCCCTAGATATAGAAAAGAAGACGTGATTTTGGGTAGAAAATAGTCTACTCTAGACATCTTCTTTATTGTTCAAATTCAACATATAACCTTCTTCGGAAACAGTAAAATTATTTCCCTATCATAATGCCGCTATATTTTATGCAACAAATGATACACTTCTGCTCTATCAGATGAATTCTATTTCAGTCAGGATGCTTTTGTCTGTGAATGACGAAGAACTCAACTGCATTGGCATGAGACAAAGGAATTTATATTCTTATGTAACAATACACATAGAGATAAAGCTGTTTGTTAATTTAGTAGCTCACTGAGGCCAGAGAGCAGGACAGGGATAGCAAGAGAGGGAAGGAGAGAGAGAAAGAACGGTTTCATATCTGAGAAAGAACAGTTTCATGTATTTGTCCAGGACTATGACTTTTGCATATGCCTAAATTAATCACCAGCAAAAGACGTGGAGTTACACTGATCGGTTTAGACTTAAATCACCCTCTTGAGGCAGTAGAGGACTCATCATTCCTGAGAATATTGTTGTTCAATAAGTAGGGTGGGGGGGGTCAGAGTTCTGAAATGTAAAATGGCATCTTTGTAGGCAGTGTCTGCCACTTTTGATGCTACATTTCTTTTTCAGTTTTCTGGATATACAAAAGAAAGAGTTGACCAAAATTTTCTCTAAAGTTTCTAAAATATTTAAGTAGGCTCATTTAAGAAAAATACATGGTGCAATCTTTAAAAGTGATTAAAATCTACTGAGGGATATAGACGCATAATTCCAATTCAAAGCAGAGTGAGGTGTAGACTTTATAGAGATACAGGTTATAATGGGATTATTATATTAATGATGGAATATATTAATTGCCTGTACACCATAAGTGCTTAATAAATATGAATCAAAAGTAAAAAGTTTCATAACATTAAGGATATGGTATGAAGATCGTACAGGACTTTAAAATCACTGACTCTGATTAGATTGAAAGAATATTTATATTCCTTTCATTTTAAAATTTATAAAATAACTGATGGCAAAAAGATTTTTTGGGTTTATTTTTGCTATGAGTCTTTTTCTTAGAATTTCCACTAATACACACTCAAAAAAATCTAACCCATGTTGCAGATTATTTTACAATAATTTTTATTTTGAATGGGGGTATCATATTTTGCATTTTGATATCAAACACTTCTGAGGTTTTTTTTTTTTTTTTGACGGTTCTTGCTCTGTCACCAGGCTGGAGTACAGTGATTGGTGCTATCTCAGCTCACTGCAACCTCCACCTCCTGGGTTCAAGCGATTCTCCTGCCTCAGCCTCTTGACTAGCTGGGACAACAGACACGTGCCACCACGCACAGCTAATTTTTGTATTTTTAATAGAGACAAGGTTTCACCATGTTGACCTGGATGGTCTTGATTTCTCGACCTCATGATCCACCCGCCTTGGCCTCCCAAAGTGCAGGGATTACAGGCGTGAGCAATAATATTTTTAAAATAAGAACTACATTTATCCATCTATTTATTTAATAAGCATTTATTGAATGCCCAGTATATGCCTGGATTGTCCTTGACATTATTCTAATACTGACTTTGCAGAGGCACACAAAACATACAAGTTTCCGTCCTCAAGGTAGATAACAATCTCCTCCAAAAAAGAAGAAAATTTCTTTGAAAAAAGAGTGAAGAAAGAAATAAATAAGATAAATTGATAGTCCTATGCTGGACATGAGGGGAACTACAATGCATAGGCCAAAGATCTGTGACCTCATGAAGATTTAAAACCTATGAGCAAATAGAAGTTCAAAGCAGGCAGGTACTACATGGCTTTTGTTCAACAATGTGTTGCAAACACCTAGCATATGCCTGCAGATAGTAAACATAAAATAAAAAGTTAACAATGAATAAATGGAAGAGATGATAATATATAAATTGAAATGTTTATGATCAAAATTTTGATTTCTATATTTATGATTCCTCATCTTAAGTAAATAAATTGCTGAATTCATGGTTTGACAGTGTTAGTAAAACTTTAAAAAGGGTAATTCTAGTGCTTGAAAAGTCAAATTGGAGAATAGAAATAAATGACTATTTTTCATATTCTTATTTTTGATCCATATCTATTTTTACATTTTATTCATCCCTTTTATTCAAAAATATTAATGCTTTAGGAAAGGTTATTTTCTTTGAATTCGTTCCATGCCACATTTTGTCTTGGCAGAGGAAAGAGTGCCTCCTGATGTGGAAAAATATAAACCCTAAGCAAGAATGAATTTTTCACTCAAAGATCATGATATTAACATTATAGGAAATTTGTTATGCACATTTGCAGGGCAAAGCATGTAGTATTTTTCTTGTGATAACTGAGATTGCTATAAATAGTGAGCCACCTTCTCTACAGGATTATAAAAGTCATTCTATATATTTAAAAGTTCCAAGTAGAGGAATAAAGAAGAAAAATGGAACAAGAATAAGCATTTAGCTATCATTGTTCTTAGGATTCTGTGCAAATTATAAAGCGTGAAAGCGGAGATCAAGTAGGGAAAATCTCACAGATTTGCCATGAAACTTATTTTCATTGTATTCTCTCTTATTTGCAATAAAAGGCATACTTATTATTTTAAGGTAATTGCAGAAAATAAAAAGGTTATTATATAGAATAGAATAATAGATGTGTGATGTTTAAGTAATAGTTCTCTTACAAAGAAAATATCTGGTCAAATTTTTTTTTTAAGAAAAAGCAAAATCTCTCACCCTGGAAAATCTTAGCAACCTTTATCAACCAGAATATCCATATAGCTTTTTTTAGTATTTAATTTTTGTGGGCACATAGTAGGTATATACATTTATGGGGTATATGAGATATTTTGATACAGGCATAGAATGCATGATAATCACGTCAGAGTAAATGGGGCATCCATCACTTCATGCATTTATCCTTTCCTTGTGTTACAAACCAGCCAATGTGCTCTTTTTGTTATTTTAAAATGTTCAATAAACTATTGTTGACTATAGGCAACCCATTGTGCTATCAAATGCTAGATCATATTTATTCTAACTACATTTTTGTGCCCATTAACTCTCCTCCTTCCCCCCAACAGCCCTTCCCAGCCTCTGGTAAATATTGTTCTACTCCCTACCTCCAGGAGTTCAATTAAAAAAAAAAAAAAAAACAGCTCTCACAAATAAATGAGAACATATGAATTATGACTTTCTGTGCCTGGCTTATTTCACTTAACATAGTGACCTCCAGCTCCAACCATGTTATGACAAATGACAGGATCTCATTATTTTGTATACCACATTTTTTTCTGTGCACTCATCTGCTAATGGACACTTATGTTGCTTCCACATATTGGCTATTGTAGATACTGCTGTCATAAACATGGGACTCCAGATATCTCTTTGATGTACTGATTTCCATTCTTTTTGGGTGTATACCCAGCAGTGGGATTGCTAGATCACATGGTATCTCTATTTTTAGTTTTTTGAGGAACCTTCCAAATGTCCTTCATAGTGGCTACAATAAGTTACATCATCACCAACAGTGTACGATGTTTCCCTTTCCTTCACATCCTCACCACCATTTGTGATTGCCTGTCTTTGGGATATAAGCCATTGTAACTGGGGTGAGATGCTGTCTCATTCTAGTTTTCATTTGCCTTCCTCTGATGATGAATTATGTTGAGCACCTCTTCATAAGCCTGTTTGCCATTTGTATGTCTTCTTTTGAGAAATATCTATTCATATATTTTATGCATTTTTAAGTCAGATTATTAGATTTTTTCCTATAGCGTTGTTTGAGCTCCTTATATATTATGTTTATTAATCCCTTGACAGATAGGTAGTTTGCAAATATTTTCTCCCACTCTGTGCGTTATCTCTACTTTGCTGATTTTTTCATTCATGGGGCAGAAGCTTTTTAACTTGAGATAATCCTATTTGTGCATTTTTGCTTTGGTTGCCTATGTTTATCAGATATTACTCAAGAAATCTTTGCCCCATTCCATGTCCTGGAGAGTTTATCCAAAGTTTCCTTTTAGTAGTTTTGTAGTATGAGGTCTTAATTTTAAGTCTTTAATCTATTTTAATTTGATTTTTTATATGACATGAGATAGAAGTCTACTTTCATTCTTCTGTGTATGGATATCCAATTTTCCTGACACCATTTATTGAAGAGACAGTTCTTTCTCCAGTGTTTATTCTTGGTAACTTTGTTGAAAATGAGTTAACTGTGGATGTATAAATTTATTCCTCTGTTCTCTATTCTGTTCCATATTTCTATCTGTCTGTTTTTATACCACTACCACATCCTTTTGGTTACTATAGCTTTGCGGTGTAATCTGAAGTCAGGTAATGTGATTCTTCCAATTTTGTTCCTTCTGCTAAGAATAGCTTTGGCTATTTTTGGTCTTTTGAGCTTTCATATAATTTTTAGGATTGTTTTTTCTATTTCTGTGAAGAATGTCATTGGTATTTTGATAGGGATTGCATTGAATCTGTAGATTGCTTTAGGTAGTATGAACATGTTAACAATATTGATTCTTCCAATCCATGAACATTGAATATCTGTCCATTTCTTGATGTCCTCTTCAATTTCTTTCATTAATAGTTTTCATTACAGTAATCTTTTACTTCTTTAGTTAATTTCTAATTATCTTAGTTTGTTTCTCTCTAATGTACATGGGATTACATTCCTGATGTAGTTTTCAGATTGTTTGTCTCTGGCATGTAGAAATGCTACAGACTTTTGTATGCTGATTTTGTATCCTAAAATTTTACTGAACTTGTTTATTATTAATTCTAATAGATTTTTTTGTGGAGTCTTTAGGTTTTCCCAAATGCAAGATTATATCTTCTGCAAACAAGGATAATTTTACTTCTCCCTTTTCAATTTGGATGACCTTTATTACTTTCTCTTGTCTAATTGCTGTAGCTAGGACTTCCAGTACTATGTTGAATAATGGTGAAAATGGGCATCTTTATATTCCAGACCAAAAAGGAAAGGTTTTCAGTTTTTCCCCATTCAGTATGATATTAACCATGGGTCCTTTGTATACAGCTTTACTATGTTGATGTATGTTCCTTTTATACCTAGTTTTTGAAGGTTTTTACCAAGAAGAAATGTTAAATTTTATCAAATGTTTTTCAGCATTAATTGAAATAATCATATTCTCTTTGTCCTTTATTCTGTTGATATGATGTATCATATTGATTGATTTGCACATGTTGAAACACCTTTGCATCTCAGGGATGAATTTCACTTTGTCATCATTAGTAATCTTTTTAATATGTTGTTGAATTTGGTTTGCTGGTATTTTGTTGAGAATTTTTTTGCATCAATGTTAATCAGCGATATTGAGCTATAGTTTTCTCTCTTTGATGTGTCTTTGTCTGGTTTTGGTGTCATGGTAATGCTGGCCTCAGACAAGGAGTTTGGAAGTAGTGCCTCCTCCTCTGTATTTTTGGAATAGTTTGAGTAGAATTGTAATTAGTTCTTCTTTAGATGTTTGATAAAATTCAGCAGTGGAGCCGTTGGATCCTGGGGCTTTGCTGGGAGATTTTTTATTACAGCTTTGATCTTATTACTTATTATTGGTCTGTTCAGATTTTGGATTTTTTCCTGGTTCAATCTTGGTAGGCTGTATGTGTCTAGGAATTTATCCATTTTTTCTAACTTTTCCAATTTATTGGCATATAGTTGGTTATAGTAGCCACTAATGATCCTTTGAATTTCTGTGGTATCAGTTGTAATGTCTTCTTTTTCATCTCCGATTTTATTTACTTAAGGCTTCCATCCTTATTTATTAGTTACTCTCGCTAAAGTTTTGTCAATTTTGTTCATCATTTCAAAACATCAACACTTTGTTTCATTCATCTTTCATATTGTTTTCATTTCAATTTTTTTTATTTCTGCTCTGATTATTATTTCTTTTCCTCTGCCAATTTTGTGTTTGGTTTGCTACTGCTTTTCTAGTTCTTTAAGCTGCATTACTTGTCGTTTAATGAAGTTTTTCTACTTTTTGATGTAGGTGCTTAAAGACATCAACTCTTAGTACTGCTTTTGCTGTATCCCATAGGTTTTGGTATGTGGTGTTTCCATTATTATTTGTTTCAAGAAAATTTTCAGTTTCCTTTTTAATTGACCCACTGATCATTCAGGAGCATATTGTTTAATTTCCATGTGTTTGGATAGTTTCCAAGATTCCTTGTGCTATTGAATTCTGTTTTTACTCCATTGTGGTCAGAGAAGATACTTCATATAATCTTAATTTTTTGGATTTTTAAAGACTTATTCTGTGGCCTAACATAGGTTCTGTCCTTGAAAATGATTGATGTGCTGAGGAGAAGAATCTATATTCTGTAGCCATTGGATGAAATGTTCCATAAATATCTATTAGGTCCATTTGTTATATAGTGCAGATTAAAACTGATGTTTGTTGATTTTTCTGTCTGGAAGATATATCCAGTATTGAAAGTGGAGTGTTAAAGTATCCAGCTATTATTGCATTGGAATCTATGTCTCTACCTATAATATTTGTTTTAGGTATTTGGATAATCTAGTGTTGGGTGCATATATATTTATAACTGTCATGTCATGCTGAATTGACCCCCTTTATCATTACATAAGAATTTTTTGTCTCTTCTTATAATTTTTGTCTTGAGATCTATTTGGTCTGATATAAGTATGGCAACTCCTGCTTTTTTTTTGGTTTTCATTGGCATGGAATATCTTTTTCCATCCCTTTATTATCAGTCTGTCTGTGTCTTTATAGGTGAAGTGTGCTTTCTGTAGGCAACAGATCATTGTGTCTTGTTTTTTACCCATTCAGCCACACTATTTATTGTAATTGGAATGTTTTATTTGTTTACATTCATTATTACTATTGATAAGTAGAGACTTACTTCTGCCATTTTGTTATTTGTTTTCTGTTTCTTTTCTGGTCTTCTCTTTCTTCTTTTCTTCCTTCCTGTCTTCCTTTTAGGATGGTAATTTTCTTTGGTGGTATAATTTAATTTATTGCTTTTTATGTTTTGTGTATCCACGGTAAGTTTTTCAATTTGATGTTCCCATGAGTCTTGGAAATACTATCTTATTATCCATTATTTAAAACTTATGACAACTTAGCACAAATACCATAAACAAACTAAGAAGAAAAAACTACTAAAAATTCTAACTTTTACTTCGTCCTCCTGCTTTTACACTTTTTGTTGTTTATATTTCTACCTTATTGTATTGCCTGTGTTTTGAATAGTTGTTGTGGTTATTATTTTTGATTGGTTCTTTTTGTCTATTAAAGGTATGTGTAGTTTACACACCAGAATTATAGTGTTATAATATTCTCTGTTTGTATACTTAGTGTTACCTGTGAGTGTTGCACCTTTAAATGATTTCTTATTGCTCATTAACTTTCTTCTCTTTCAGATTGAAGAACTCTTTTCATCATTTTGAGAGGTGACAGCGTGCTGGCAGCCCTCGCAGCCCTTGATCACTCTTGGCATCTCCTCTGCCTGGGCGCCCACTCTGGCAGCACTTGAAGAGCCCTTCAGCCCACAGCTGCACTGTGGGAGCCCCTTCCTGGGCTGGCCCAGGCCAGAGCTGGCTCCCTCAGCTTGCAGGGAGATGTGGAGGGAGAGGCGCAGGCAGGAACTGGGCTGCACGTGGGGCTTGCAGGCCAGCACGAGTTCCGGGTGGGCGTGGGCTCAGAGGGCCCTGCACTTGGAGCTGCTAGCTGGCCCCGCTGGCCCAGGGCAGTGAGAGGCTTAGCACTTGGGCCAGCAGCTGCTGTGCTTAATTTCTCGCCAGGCCTTAGCTGCCTCCCTGCTGGGTGGGACCTGCAGCCTGCCATACCTGAGCCTTCCCCCACCACCCCCCCACCCCCCCGCCCATCCCCCCGCCCCCCCGCCATGGGCCCCTGTGCCGCAGGAGCCTCCCCGACGAGTGCCGCCCCCTGCTCCACGGCGCCCGGTCCCATCGACTGCCCAAGGGCTGAGGAGTGCGGGCGCACAGCACGGGACTGGCGGGCAGCTCCACCTGTGACCCTGGTGTGGGATCCACTGGGTGAAGCCAGCTGGGCTCCTGAGTCTGGTGGGGACTTGGAGAACCTTTATGTCTAGCTAAGGGATTGTGAATGCACCAATTGGCACTCTGTATCTAGCTCAAGGTTTGTAAATGCACCAATCGGCACTCTGTGTCTAGCTCAGGGTTT
>NW_026652288.1:99909611-99910651 GCF_009828535.3 Hylobates moloch | reverse complement strand
ACATTCCATGCTCATGGGTAGGAAGAATCAATATCGTGAAAATGGCCATACTGCCCAAGGTAATTTATAGATTCAATGCCATCCCCATCAAGCTACCAATGACTTTCTTCACAGAATTGGAAAAAACTACTTTAAAGTTCATATGGAACCAAAAAAGAGCCCGCATCGCCAAGTCAATCCTAAGCCAAAAGAACAAAGCTGGAGGCATCACGCTACCTGACTTTAAACTATACTACAAGGCTACAGTAACCAAAACAGCATGGTACTGGTACCACAACAGAGACATAGATCAATGGAACAGAACAGAGCCCTCAGAAATGATGCCGCATATCTACAACTATCTGATCTTTGACAAACCTGACAAAAACAAGAAATGGGGAAAGGATTCCCTATTTAATAAATGGTGCTGGGAAAACTGGCTAGCCATATGTAGAAAGCTGAAACTGGATCCCTTCCTTACACCTTATACAAAAATTAATTCAAGATGGATTAAAGACTTATATGTTAGACCTAAAACCATTAAAATCCTACAAGAAAACCTAGGCAATACCATTCAGGACATAGGCGTGGGCAAGGACTTCATGTCTAAAACACCAAAAGCAATGGCAACAAAAGCCAAAATTGACAAATGGGATCTAATTAAACTAAAGAGCTTCTGCACAGCAAAAGAAACTACCATCAGAGTGAACAGGCAACCTACAGAATGGGAGAAAATTTTTGCAACCTACTCATCTGACAAAGGGCTAATATCCAGAATCTACAATGAACTCAAACAAATTTACAAGAAAAAAACAAACAACCCCATCAAAAAGTGGGCAGAGGACATGAACAGACACTTCTCAAAAGAAGACATTTATGCAGCCAAAAAACACATGAAAAAATGCTCATCATCACTGGCCATCAGAGAAATGCAAATCAAAACCACAATGAGATACCATCTCACACCAGTTAGAATGGCCATCATTAAAAAGTCAGCAAACAACAGGTGCTGGAGAGGATGTGGAGAAATAGGAACACTTTTACATTGTTGGTGGGACTGT
>NW_026652288.1:99908773-99909511 GCF_009828535.3 Hylobates moloch | reverse complement strand
ATCCAGAATCTACAATGAACTCAAACAAATTTACAAGAAAAAAACAAACAACCCCATCAAAAAGTGGGCAAAGGACATGAACAGACACTTCTCAAAAGAAGACATTTATGCAGCCAGAAAACACATGAAGAAATGCTCATCATCACTGGCCATCAGAGAAATGCAAATCAAAACCACAGTGAGATACCATCTCACACCAGTTAGAATGGCCATCATTAAAAAATCAGGAAACAACAGGTGCTGGAGAGGATGTGGAGAAACAGGAACACTTTTACACTGTTGGTGGGACTGTAAACTAGTTCAACCATTGTGGAAGTCAGTGTGGCGATTCCTCAGGGATCTCGAACTAGAAATACCATTTGACCCAGCCATCCCATTACTGGGTATATACCCAAAGGACTATAAATCATGCTGCTATAAAGACACATGCACACGTATGTTTATTGCGGCACTATTCACAATAGCAAAGAGTTGGAACCAACCCAAATGTCCAACAACGATAGACTGGATTAAGAAAATGTGGCACATATAACACCATGGAATACTATGCAGCCATAAAAAATGATGAGTTCGTGTCCTTTGTAGGGACATGGATGAAACTGGAAAACATCATTCTCAGTAAACTATCACAAGGACAAAAAACCAAACACCGCATGTTCTCACTCATAGGTGGGAATTGAACAATGAGAACTCATGGACACAGGAAGGGGAACATCACACTCCGGGGACTGTTGTGGG